>NW_027207067.1:17500-58537 GCF_032191515.1 Phaenicophaeus curvirostris
TCATTTGCATAATTAGTGAGGTAATTGATTTGCTAAGTAATCAGGGTTTGGGATATGGGTTTTGGTCAGGTGCAGTGGGAAAAAAATTTTTTTGATGTAATTTGTGTAATTAATTGGTTAATTACATAATTAATTGATTAATTAATTAGGGGGTGTGGGGGTAATTTGGGATATGTGGGGTAGTGGGGTTGTAGTGGGGGGTATGGTGAGTGGGAGGGTCAGGGCATGTTGGTGACAGGGGCGTGGTGAGTGGGAGGGGCGGTGGCATGGTGACAGGGGCGGGGTGAGTGGGAGGGTCAGGGTCCAGGTGAGTGGGCAGGGGAGGGGAGTGGTCGGGGGCACAGTGAGTGGGAGGGTTGTGGTGAGGGGGGCGTGGTGGGGGAGTGGTGAGTGGGTGGGGGAGTGTTCAGTGGGGGTGTAATTAGGTGTATGTGCTGGGGGAGTGTTGGGTTTGTGGGTCGTGGAGCATGATTGGGGCTGCATAGTGGGTGTGTGTGGGGTGTACAGGTAGTGGGGGAGGGTAATTTCCATATATAGTAGTATATATAAAAAGAAGAAAAATATAAGGTATATAGCCTGGTTCAGCCCTCGAACATGGGTTGGTCTCTGGGAGTAATTTTTTTTTTTTTTTAATTTTTTTTTTTAAATTAAAAATTTATTTTTTACTTCCAGAGACCAAGTGATGTTCCACAGCTGCTCTGATTCAAAAAATTGAATCAGAAAACTAAGCGTAAAAGTTAAAAGGAAAGAAAAGGAATCACAACAACAGGCGCAATAAGAAAAACTGACACCAGAACAAGAAAGAAGTTTTGTACAGTGTTTAAGATGGAAATATGTGAGGTTTTGATTCCTTTATTAGTGAAAAAGTAGGAGAGCATGTTTTCAGTTACAAGACATGAATACAACATTACAGAGTTCAACACAACAATACAGCAGAGTCAAACACAGTGCAATACACGAAGTTGAGGCGCAATACAGCAGAGTCAAACACAGTGCAATACACGAAGTTGAGGCGCAATACAGCAGAGTCAAACACAGTGCAATACACGAAGTTGAGGCGCAATACAGCAGAGTCAAACACAGTGCAATATACGAAGTTGAGGCGCAATACAGCAGAGTCAAACACAGTGCAATATACGAAGTTGAGGCGCAATACAACAAAGTCACGGCACAATATAACAAAGTCAAACACAGCAATACAACAAAGTCAAAAGCAGAGCAATATACAAAGTCAGGGTGCAACACAACAAAGTCAAACATAGAACAACACAACAAAGTCAAACACAGAACAATACAAAGTTAGGGCTCAATACAACAGTCAAACACACAGCAATACAACAAAGTCAAACACAGCAATACAACAAAGTTAGGGCACAATACAAAGTCAAACACAATGCAATACACAAACTTGGGGCACAATACAAAGTCAAACAGTGCAGAACAAAGTCAAACAGTACAACATACAAAGTTAGGGCACAATACAACAATGTCAAACAAAGAGCAATACAGCAAAGTCAAACACAGAGCAATATACAAAGTTGGGGCACAATACAACAAAGTCAAACACAGAGCAATATACAAAGTTGGGGCACAATACAACAAAGTCAAACACAGAGCAATATACAAAGTTAGGGCAGAAAGCAGAGTCAAACACAGTGCAATACAACAAATACCAAGACAAACACACTGCAATACACAAAGTCAAACAATATAATACAATAAACAAAGTCAGATCACAACAGTACTAAGTCAAGGACAACATCATACTACAAACTTCAAACACAATACATGAGTACACACTTAGGGAACAACACAGCAGTACAAACTCAGACATAATGCAAGACAATAGTAGAAACTTAAACACAAAGCAATACTACAAAGTTACAGCATAACACAACAGTACTAATCTAAACACACTGTAAGACATCACAGTTAAAGGCGCAACACCACAGTACAGAGTTAAAGGCGCAACACCACAGTACAGAGTTAAAGGCGCAATGCAATACAACAGCACCATGTTAAACATGGCACAACACAACAGTGCAGTGACACAATGTAACACAACACTACAGAAGTAGACACAATATAACACTACATATTTAGACACAAAGGTCACTGTGTGCATTAAACAACTCCTCTGGCCGTCCCGAGGCGCAGCTCCACAGCGACTCCTCTGGCCGTCCCGAGGCGCAGCTCCACAGCGACTCCTCTGGCCGTCCCGAGGCGCAGCTCCACAGCGACTCCTCTGGCCGTCCCGAGGCGCAGCTCCACAGCGACTCCTCTGGCCGTCCCGAGGCGCAGCTCCACAGCGACTCCTCTGGCCGTCCCGAGGCGCAGCTCCACAGCGACTCCTCTGGCCGTCCCAAACACTTCTTATTTTTAGCTTTAGGCTAATTGCCTGCAAAGCAAAAAATAACACACAGAACATTACACACACAACCTCAAAACGCAACTCCTCCACCCCCAAACCACACACACAAACCCTCCCCTACAAACCCCTCCTCATGCTCAAGCCATGCATTCAACCTCCTGCTAGCCACAACAGGCCATCCCTCCTAGGCCCCTGGCTCCCCAGGAACAGCGTTCTCGGGCACCTCGAAATTTAGTCCTGCCTCGAGAAAACCCGGCCCCAGGTCAGTCTGCACCCAAACCTTGGCGATGAACATCACCTCACAGACTGGCCGGGACCAGGGAAAAAAAACCCAGCTAGGGGGAAAAAAAAACCAACCCCCCAGCTGGGAGTTTTTTATTCTAATATTTATATTTTTTTTTAAAAAGGCTAAGTACCTGCAAAGCAAAACATCACACACACACACAACCTCAAAACGCAACCCCTCCACCCCCAAACCACACACACAAACCCTCCCCCTCAAACCCCTCCTCATGGTCAAGCCATGCATTCAACCTCCTGCCGGCCACAACAGGCCATCCCTCCTAGGCCACCGGCTCCCCAGGAACAGCGTTCCCGGGCGCCTCGAAATTTAGCCCTGCCTCGAGAAAACCCAGCCCCAGGTCAGTCTGCACCCAAACCTTGGCAATGAACATCACCTCACAGACCAGCCAGGTCCAGGGAAAAAAAACCCAGCTGGGGGAAGAAATATTACAAATCCCAGCAGGACTTTCTTCAATCTATTCTCAATTTTTGGTCCTAACTGCTTGCAAAGGAAAACATTCCATTCCACATACAAATGCTAAAGAGACAACAAGAAATGACACCCACCTCCACACACCCAGCCACTAATACACCTTCACAAACACACCTCCATGCACCAAAACCCTCAACCCTAGACACAGTCTCACAGATCAAATCTTAAGTCCCACATAAGTAACCATAACTACAGCATACACCGTAAGTAACATACTGGATTATGAACTGCTTTCCTCCTGCTTCAATAGTTCAGTCCCAGAGCCTTCATCATCGCTCCTGCAGCTGTGTAGCCAAGAAAATGCTACTCTCCTCACCTGCTTTCACCTATGGCTACTTGTTCAGCAGTGTATGACCCTAGACTACAAGTACTCAGCATATCCACATATTAACCATACAATTACTTCATTGCCTTGGGCAGAGCAGCTCCAGCCAGACAAACACATAGAGCAACACCACACATGCTAGACCAATTGCAATGCAGATAGAAAAGAAGACTCTAAGGAGGAAGACACCCAGACCAGAGATGCCATGGGGCAGGAAGACCTAGAGACTGAAAGGAGAACTCAATAACAGTTCTGCAAAAGTAGCCCCTCACAAAGGGATATGGCCACAAGTGGGAGGATGGACATACAGTAAGCTGTGCTTAAAGACTTAAAATGTAGGAAACAGAAGCAAAAAGTCCCAGAAGCGGGGGGGGGAGGGACGCAAAGAGTCCCAGAAGCGGGGGGGGGAGGGACGCAAAGAGTCCCAGAAGCGGGGGGGGGAGGGACGCAAAGAGTCCCAGAAGCGGGGGGGGGGGAGGGACGCAAAGAGTCCCAGAAGCGGGGGGGGGGGAGGGACGCAAAGAGTCCCAGAAGCGGGGGGGGGGGAGGGACGCAAAGAGTCCCAGAAGCGGGGGGGGGGGAGGGACGCAAAGAGTCCCAGAAGCGGGGGGGGGGGAGGGACGCAAAGAGTCCCAGAAGCGGGGGGGGGGGAGGGACGCAAAGAGTCCCAGAAGCGGGGGCGGGGGAGGGACGCAAAGAGTCCCAGAAGCGGGGGCGGGGGAGGGACGCAAAGAGTCCCAGAAGCGGGGGGGGGGAGGGACGCAAAGAGTCCCAGAAGCGGGGGGGGGGGAGGGACGCAAAGAGTCCCAGAAGCGGGGGGGGGGAAGGGACGCAAAGAGTCCCAGAAGCGGGGGGGGGGAAGGGACGCAAAGAGTCCCAGAAGCGGGGGGGGGGAGGGACGCAAAGAGTCCCAGAAGCGGGGGCGGGGGAGGGACGCAAAGAGTCCCAGAAGCGGGGGCGGGGGAGGGACGCAAAGAGTCCCAGAAGCGGGGGCGGGGGAGGGACGCAAAGAGTCCCAGAAGCGGGGGCGGGGGAGGGACGCAAAGAGTCCCAGAAGCGGGGGGGGGAGGGACGCAAAGAGTCCCAGAAGTGGGGGGGGGGAGGGACGCAAAAAGAGACCACAGAGATAAAGGCCAAGTGTGTCTTGAGCACAGACACGATCAAGACCTGTGGAAGACCCAAGACACAGTACACATACTACACCAACAACACAACGGCTGGAACTGCCCTGCCCAGCACATGCTACATCAACAACACAACGGCTAGAACTACCCTGCCCAGCACATGCTACATCAACAACACAACAGCTGGAACAACCCTGCCCAGCACATGCTACATCAACAACACAACGGCTAGAACTACCCTGCCCAGCACATGCTACATCAACAACACAACAGCTGGAACAACCCTGCCCAGCACATGCTATCTTCAGCCTGAGAAGTAGGCCCCTCTGCCTTTACCTGCCCAACAGGACTGTCCCAACATAGTACTCTTCTCTATGCTACTGCTAAAACCCCTCCAGGCTAGGATAAACCATCTCCCTTCTTCCCAACATAACCTCAGCCCCAATCCCTCTACTTAACTGTCAGAGGTCCAAGAGCCTGAAGCCGTGCTCAGCAGAAGCAGCCCAAACCGCATCCACTGTCAAGGATGATCCTGCAGTCACCAGGTTCCTCTGCATCTACAAGAGGACAGAACAAAAAACACAATGTCAACAGTCAGCTCCACACTACACAGGGCCCTGCTTGTGGCAAATCCACAGGCCCATGCTCCACCTCCCCACTACCCAACTGACCTCAAATACTCTTTCCGTTGCAAAGGCAGCCCACGTGGCACCTACAAAACAAAAGAGAAACGCTCAGCTGAGTTGCTCTGTCAAACTTCCCTCTCAGACATCTGTTCAAATAACAGCCTCCTCACCTCTCAGACTATTTGTCTACATGAAGCTTCACCCCCGCTAGGCTGCATGTGGCACCTGCAGAAGATAAAGCAAAAAACACACATGCTCAGATACTACCCTAAAACAAAGACGGCCCACAGTCCTTACTGCCCAGCTCCTGCTCCCTTACCTGGACCGCTCCCCACCTCAGGCACCACCATCTTCTCCTCTCAATTTCAGGCTTACATACCACCTGTAATACACAAACAGCAAGGAAGGCTTGCAAATCCATAAACTAAAAAATGCGAGCAATAACTGCTTCTTCATGTAACTCACCGTTGCTGTCCTTCACCAACATGGCTCCCAGACCGGTATTCCATTTTACTCATTGCTCTGTATCTTGAAAGACAAAAAATATAACCAAAAAACAATTACTAGCTGTGTAGGTACAAATAATACCTAACTGCTGACTCAGCAGCCAACCCACCTGGCTATGGGAATCTACCCCCAATTCAATTGTCACCCCTTGCTGCCAGACCCGATGCCTCTGCACCTGTAAAACTCAACATTCAATAACTCACCCCCACACTCAAGAAGAACTAAACAATTGCACACGCTGCTTTGAGTCAGGAATACCACCTCTTCATCACACAACAGCCAGGCAGAAAAAAAAAATAAAATCAAATCCTAACAACCATACACACCAGATTTATTGCCCCAAGAATATAAACTGCCCTACCGATGCTCCAGCAGCATACCTCAGATGGCTTTGGTCATTCCCTCTATGGCTGCATAACCAACCAAAAATAATTCTCCTCACCCCATGTATCTATGGTTACTTGCTCTGTAATGCACCGTATGGCCTCACCCTTCAAAGTCTAACTATATGGGTATATCTAAAGATAGAATTTCACTGCTATTCTTCTGCTAACTACCATTTCTTCAGCTCAGGCAAAGCAGCTCCAGCCAAATACAAACATGCACAGACACTCTGCACAGAAAACCAATGACAGGATGCAAAAACAAAAAAGAAAGTCAGTAAGAATGACTCTCAAAAGAGAGCTGGCACTGGGCAAGAAGATGTAGGGAGCTGCAAGAAAGATTATGTGAGCCCTTGAAAAATGGAAGACTGTGGCCCCTTAAAGACACGTAGCCACAACTACAAGGATGCAAGGATGAGCCCTGCTTAAAGACAACAAAACAGTATGTATGGAAGAAGTCCCAGAACAGGGATTTAAGAAAATGGAACAATAAGGGCTGAGGATGCTGACATGTCCTGCAATGCCTATCCAATAGGCAACTGACCGCAAATTGCCAAAAGGCAAGACCTATCTGCGCTTCAAGATCGCAATGCAAGAAAAGCAGTGCCCGATCGGTACCTTACTAAGAACAGACATCCAAGAGTCTAGAGATGACACGTGGCTCAAACGCAAAGATGACATCAAGACCTGCAGAAGACTTAAGACCCAGCAGAGTCTACATAGTCTAAACAACAAGACAGATATAGGCTGGAACTGCCCTGTCTGGCACACGCTAGCTTGAGGCAGAAGATTAAACCCATCTCCAACCCTGTAACAAAGCGTACTCTTCCTGCAGAACCCTCTACCCTATGCTAAATGCCCTCCCTGCAATTCTCAACATTCTGCCCTCTTCCCAGCCCAAAACCACAGCCCCCTTAACTTTCAGAGGACCGAGGGACTGAAGCCATCCTTGGCAGAAAAAACTCAATCTGCATCAACTAACTGGAAAAATCCTGCACACTCACATTGTCCTGGACTATAATCTTCAAAAAAAAACCAGGCAGAAAACACAATGCCAAACCAGCATCACACCACTCGCCGCAAACATCTTGTTCTACAGCCACTGTAAAAATCTTGTTCTACACCCACTGCAAAACTGCTGAGGCATTCTGCTCACCTGTTCAGTGCCAATTCAAACATTGGATGCTGCAGTCATCACCACCTAGGGCACTTCAGGTAGACAGAAAACTCACTACTGCGCTTCTGAGAAATCAGTCCCATGCTCCATCTGTCCACTGTCCATTTCACCTCAACTGCTCTTCGCGTGCTAAAAGTGGACCACACAGCATCTACAAAACCAAAGGCCAATGTTCAATGGAGTTGCTGTGTACTACGGGGTTCTAACACACCTATTCGAACAACCTCCTCACCTCTCAGACCACATGTCAGCATGAAGCTTCACCCCTCTGAGGCTGTATTTGGCACCTGCCACAGAAAAAGCATGCTTATGTAGTATACTAAAGCACAGGCTGCCTCAAGTGACACCCATCTCCCACTGCATTACCTTGACTGCTCAGATGCCCAGCTTCCCTCATCCTCTGTGGTTGTGCTGAGGCTCGAGCTCCACCTGTAATATACAAACAGCAAGGATGATTATCGCTTCACAGACTAAGACCAGCACACAGTAACTGATCATACAGCCACCAGTTACATTTCCCTACCGACACAACAGCCAACACACCTCACTATGACACCGAACCCACTACTCCATCAACAGTCTTTGGCACACAAGTCATCCCTCTGAATCTGAAAAAAAGAAAAAAAAAAAAGAAGTTACCCCATCGCTCAGTGAAAACTCACAGTTCCAGACCTCTTGCTTCATCTCAGCAGAACCATCTGTACTGCACATTACAGCCAAGCAAAGCTGGTCCACAACCAAACCCAAACATGAATTGCCGCTCCCTTCACGTACAAACCCCTTCGCCACCGCTCCCACTGCCTTCTCCCACGCAGTTTTGGTCATCCCCTCCGTGGCTCGGGAGAGCAGCAGAAACTACCTTACTCACCCACCACACCAAGGGCTGCTACTTCTGCAAAGTTATGGACGCCCCTAGACTGCAACGTCTAGTCTCGTCAAAACCTTAAGCATGCAATCAGGACACTCTACCTCGGCTGACTCTTAGCAATTCCTCTACGCACCAGGCAGAGCAGCTCCAACCAGACACAAATACACACAGAACACCAGCACACAAGACCAACGTCGGGAACCGGGACAAAAGAAGACTCACAGCGACAAAGAGGACTCCGGGACCACCCCTGCCAATGGGCAAGGCAATGGACAGGGCTCCGAGGGAGAACCTACGGCAGCCCTGGAAAAGCCATGAACCGTGCAGGGTTCCAAAGAGATGTGGCCGCAGCTGGCTAGATGGACGGGCAAGAAGCCCCTTTTAAAGGCCTAAAGATGCAGAGGATGTGCGGAACGAGTCCCACAACAGGGATCCAAGAAAACGGAAGAGTACCTCTTCCGGATGGCGAGGCGGGCTTCAAGGCCGCAGCAAAAGCCCGGCGTGCCTTGACCACAAAAGAGGACATCAAGACCTGCAGAAAATTTCAGACGCGGCACGGTGACTAGACAGACTAGACCCCAACAGATACAGGCTGGAACTGCCCTGCCCAGGCAAGGTTTGGGCTCAGAAGTAGGCCCCTCTCCCTTCACCTGCCCTAAGAAGGCTCTCCTTGTATTGCCCTCTCCCCTGTGCTACTTTTAAAACCCCTCCCTGCCATTCCCAGCTCACCGGCACCCCAAAAGTCCATGCCATCTGCTTACCTCTCCTCTCCACCACACCCATTGTAGGAACATAGTAGTGCTGATACCCAGGACAAAAGAAAGATGAGCCATGGAGATCTCAGCTCTAAGAAGTTACAAGACTTCAGTCGCAGGAGTGAACAAAAAGAACTTGAAAAATTATAACCTCTACTACTTTTCAAAAAGAACAAACACAGAAGGCCTAAAAACAGAGAACACTCACCACACAGCAAAGGAGACTGGAATTACAGAGGCTGTCAGCCAATGAAAAACTCACAGCAGTGAGATTTGACAAATTTTAGACCTAGATTGGAAACTCAATGAACGTTAAGAAACCCACAGCAGATAACAGGGACAAAATAACAACCACTGTGAGCAATAATAGAGCAAACCTCACCGGTAAGTTCAGGAAAAACCCAAAACTCTACTAAATAAGGGAGGCTTGTGTGCCCACAGACCAGATGAAGACAAGTTGCTCAGCTGCTAACCATTACAAGTCAAAACAACAACCGGCCTCTTCCCTGAGAAATACACAAGACAGGGACAGAACCCTGCACTGTAGAGAGGCAGCAAGTCCATACCTTTAAGTAGCGAGGTCTTTGATGTTCGGATGGATGGAGACAGGACAGATGCAAAGAAGTCAGTCGAGGAATGCAATAAGTAGAAGGTACAAGAGAGCAGACATCTTAGAGTCCTAGAGATTACATTTCCTAGGGCAACTAATGCTTCTCAAGATAAAACTCCTCTGATGGGCAAACCAGACAATTGCGGTACAAGGGTCCAGATGATCCATACCTTATGTTTCATCCTCATCGTGACCTCCCATCGACTACAGAGAGACTACAATGACAAAAACCTGAATGGCACTTACCTCTGACTGCCCAACCGACCCAAGTAAAACAAATGAACCCATCTCCCTTTCCCCAATTCCAAACCACTAAAGCCCTTTTCCACCCGTGAAGAGTCAGAGAAAGAACTCTGCTCCTTCCTAACAGGACCTACCCTATATTTTAACCCCTTGACCCTTCCATGTTGATGTTCTTTGGGAACTGTGCTTCTGAGCTTTTCCCAGGATTCCCCTGGTCCCTTCTGTCTTCCACCAGCCTACAGAATGAACTTACTCCCTCCTAGGATAACGCAGCAAAACCTAAATTACTATCCCCCATGAGGTGCCTGCTACAAACTGCAGAGACTCTAGGATGAATACATCATCCCCCACAGAATGAGAAACAGCCATGTGTTGCCCCATAACCAGAAATCCTAAACAAAGGCAAAACACACAGGAAAAAAAGCCAACAAACAAACAACCCCCCCACCCTCCAAAAAAAAACCTGCTAAAACATCATACCCCCTCAAACACCTTATCAAAAACTACTGACCTAAAACCAAACATGCACCTACATACAAAAGAAAAAAAAACATTCGCAGCAACATGAACTGTAAAAAAAAAAAAGCTTACTGCTCCAGCGTACCCTCATCAAAAGGCGCAATGAGCTAAAACAACAGCAAAGCTCTGATCTCAAGGAGAGCCAGAGACTGAATGACTTCCCTAGGCCAGGCCTGTGGCTTATATACCCCCTGAACCTTCACACACATCACCTGTGAATGAGGTGGGGCGAACCCCCTGCAAGGTGTAAATAGGGCCTGGGGAGCAGCTGTGTTATGTTAACTCTACCTTACATTTTCGGTAAGAATGATGCTGTTACTCTGCCCGAAAGCCTCCTTGTAAGGAATAAGGGGATGTGTGCTTTTACTGGAACGCTGCTTCTTGCGACAGCGATGGGACTAGGTAGTGAACATTTTAGAGCTGGATTTCTTGGTTCCTATCCTTTATTGTGCCGCAAGACAATTTTTATTCTTTGGCATTCCTTCACCCCTATTCTTTTATTTTTCTGTGGTGCTTTCTCTTTCTTCCACCCCCCAATCTTTAGTATCTGTCTTGTGTCCGTAGTTCTTTTTTTCTTTTTCCGTCTTTGTTCCAATCTGCATTTTTTTCTTTTTCCCCACAATGTTATTGGCCTAGTCCCTGGAGTTCGTTTGTTCTTTCTCTGCACCTGTGACTGCCTTGCCTTCCTTTCTCTTTTCCCATTCCTCTATTTCTTTCTCAATCCCTTTGTTTTGCTCGCCGTTGCTGTTCCAGTTTTTCCATTCCCTTTGTATCTTGATATTCCCCTTTACCGCTCCGCTTGCTGTTTTAGAATCTTTGTGCTAGTCCCTGCCCTTTTTTTATAATCCTTTGTCTGTCTGTAGGACTCCTAGTTCCTCTCAAACATGTCAGTTCTTCTTTATGTACACACGTGGCTCTATAAGAGGCCCAGGCTGAAATGGTCCTCTTAGCTTCTGCTCAGAGAACTGCTGCTAAAAAGATCCATGTGTTGTTATCTTCAGGATGACTGAAGTGGCAGAGTTTTAGGGTATTTTGTTTCCCTCTCCTCCTCCCCACCCAAGTGCTCTGTAACTCAGAGGCACAGGACCCTAGCTGACTTGATTTTGGCACGTGCCAGGGATTCACAGACCCCTGCAACTGACTAATGATGTTGCAGCAGTGATCGTATTGAGTTAGCTCTGTGAGAGGAAGGGCCATAACTCAGCTGATAAAAGCACAGGCCGTCTCTGCCCTTGCACAGCCTTTCCTGTTATGTCTGGAGTCTGCTATTACAGTTAGCTTCTCTGTGACAGCTTTGTTGTTCTTCTCAGCCTGGACATTTTGGCCTGATGACCGCCCAAAAGATGCGGCTGCATGCAGTGGTAAGGCTGGTAGGAAAAAGGCCAGGGGAGAATCAATGACAGAGTTGCAAATGCCCTTTAGAGTTTGCTGCTTCATTGGCTGCTGACAAATAGTGACACCTCTGTAATTTTGCTACCCTAGAGACAGATCAAAGGCATTTAAGCAGTACTCAGAATCACAGAATAACCAGGTTGGAAGAGACCCACTGGATCATCGAGTCCAACCGTTCCCATCAAACACTAAACCATATCCCTCAGCACCTCATCCACCCGTGCCTTAAACACCTTCAGGGAAGGGGACTCAACCACCTCCCTGGGCAGACTGTTCCAGTGCTCAATGACCCTTTCTGTGAAAAATTTTTTCCTAACGTCTAGCCTAAACCTCCCCTGGCGGAGCTTGAGGCCATTCCCTCTTGTCCTGTCCCCTGTCACCTGGGAGAAGAGGCCAGCACCCCCCTCTCTACAACCTCCTTTCAGGTAGTTGTAGAGAGCAATGAGGTCACCCCTCAGCCTCCTCTTCTCCAGGCTAAACACCCCCAGTTCTCTCAGCCGCTCCTCGTAAGGCCTGTTCTCCAGCCCCTTCACCAGCTTTGTTGCCTTTCTCTGGACTCGTTCCAGAGCCTCAACATCCTTCTTATGGTGAGGGGCCCAGAACTGAACACAGGATTCGAGGAGCGGTCTCACCAGTGCTGAGTACAGAGGGAGAAGAACCTCCCTGGACCTGCTGGTCATGCTGTTTCTGATCCAAGCCAAGATGCCATTGGCCTTCTTGGCCACCTGGGCACACTGCTGGCTCATATTCAGTCGGTTGTCAACCAACACACCCAGGTCCCTCTCCTCTGGGCAGCTTTCTAGACAGACTTCTCCTAGTCTGTAGCACTGCATAGGGTTGTTGTGCCCCAAGTGCAGGACCCGGCATTTGGCCTTGTTAAACCTCATGCTGTTGGTCTCAGCCCAGCGGTCCAGCCTGTTCAGATCCCTTTGCAGAGCCTCCCTGCCCTCCAGCAGATCGACACTTCCACCCAGCTTAGTGTCGTCCGCAAACTTGCTCAGGGTGCACTCGATGCCTTCATCCAGATCATTGATGAAGACATTGAACAGGGCTGGACCCAGCACTGAGCCCTGGGGAACCCCACTTGTCACTGGCCTCCAGCTGGATTTCACACCATTTCCCACCACTCTCTGGGCCCGGCCAGCCAACTGGTTTTCCACCCAGGAGAGTGTGCGCCTCTCTGGGCCAGAGGCTGACAGTTTCTCAAGCAGAACGCTGTGAGAGACTGTGTCAAAGGCTTTGCTGAAGTCCAGGAAGACCACATCCACAGCCTTTCCCTCATCCAGCAGCCGAGTCTCTTTGTCATAGAAGGCGATCGGGTTAGTCTGGCAAGACCTACCTTTTGTGAACCTGTCTGGACTGGGCCTGATCACCTGGTTCTCTTGCATGTGCTTCATGAGAGCACTCAAGATCACCTGCTCCATGACTTTCCCTGGCACTGAGGTCAGACTGACAGTCTAACTGAGACCCTACTCAGTTCTATCTAAATGATGTGTTAGAGTCTTATTATTGTACATGCAATTAAGTTACGTAATTTAAATAGAGCTTCGCCACGCTACTTACGTAAAAACTTTCATTGAACCACCAACACATTTTATTTAAGTTGCCCAGTGACAGAAGAGAGCTTGGCTCTCTCGCTCCACTATGCGTGCGGGACACCCGGGCAGGGGTGCCGCATTTCCGTCACCCGATGGCAAAAGAGAGCCGGGTTGATCTATTCAGGTTGCGACACCACGTATGTGTCGCTCCATAGCAGCAGAGAGCTCGGTTGGATGACTCGGCCTGCAGTAGCACGAGTCGGTGACCGAGCAGCAGCAGAGAGTCGGGTTTGATAACTCGTGGTGCAGAACCACATTTTTGTCACGCAGTGGAAGCAGAGAGCAGGCCTGCACGGCTCGGGCTGCGGTACCGCTTTTCGGTGTCCCGGTGGCAGCAGAGAGCCACCCTAATCGATTCGGGCTGCGGCAGCGCAACTCGCTCCCCCGCCGGCAGCAGAGCGTCGGCTTCGACGACTCGGGCTGCGGTACCGCGTTTTGGTGACCTGGTGGCAGTAGACAACCGGGTTAGGAGACCGGGGCGACAGAACCGACTCGCTTTCGCTCTGTGGCAGTAAAGCACCGTGTGTGACGACATGGGCTGCGGTAGTGTGATTCGGTCACCCGCTGGCAGCAGAGACTGACAACAGATTGGACGACTTGGACTACGGTACTGCGTTTTAATCGCTCGATGCCAACAGCGAGCCAGGTTAATAGACTCGGGCTACGGAACGACCTTTCTTTTACCCGGTGGCAACAAAGAGCCGGGTTTGACGACTAGGGCTGCAGTAGCACCTTTCGGTCACCCGATGGCAGAGAGCTGTGTTAATAGATTTAGGCTGCAGCACCGCATTTTGGTCATTCAGTGGCAGCACAGAACAGTATCTGACAATTAGGGCTATGGAACCGCTTTTCGGTCACCCGGTGGCAGCAAAGAGATGGGTTAATGAGAAGAAGAGGCCGTCGGCCCTCCCAGACGGGAGGGCTTTCCTCTTTCGCCCATTGTCCCTTCTTTGTCCTTCCGGTTCCCGCCATCCTGGGCTGTTACGCATCTGAATAATGGTGAGAAGATAATCTCTTTCAAATTAGTAGCAAAAGCTTTTACTTGTGCCCCTGAAAGTAAAATGCGAGCTAAGTGAGGACGTGCGAGACTGTAAGCGGCATCGCTGGACTGAGTTTTATAAATCACCAGGAAGAATCTGATTTGTTTAAGTATTTATTCTGCTATACGTACATCAGTAACAATCATTACATTACTAAATAAACAATCGTGTTATTAATGCATGATTAATAGTAGTTAAAGCAAACTCTATTGCCGGGATGGGAGGGACCAAGCAATCGAATCAATATGATTGATAAAGCAAGGCCGTCTTTATTGAAAAAGAATCAGGTTATATACTTTTCTTCTACTTGATTACATCATTGTTTTATAATTTCATTGGTTGATCAAAGACATAATTATACGTTCCATGGTTACAAGCATATTGAATATCCATCCCCCCTTATACTAATATATCACTACCTGTCACACGCTATTTTACTCTTAACGTCTTGTGCGACCGCTATGATCGAGAACGCAGCATACTGTTACGGTTTCTGCATCCGTGAACACGCTACCTTATCTATAGCTAAACTTAATGTTCTACCAGGGAATTGCTTGTACGGCCAACCGCTCCCAGCTATTGTTCAGCTAGGAGCCTGTTTGTACAATTCCTCCAAAGGAAAATGTACTTGCTCGTTTAACCGTTTCTCAACACTCTATCTCACCAAATAGGAATGCTATACGCTAAGGGGTTATCAATCTTGTTCCCGTGAAAGTTTGCCGCAGAAAAGCAGCCCGGACACCCTCTTAGTGTTGAAGCACGCTATTCCTAGCAATGTTTACAGAAAGGCGTAGCGAGAGGAATAACTCATTCAGACCGTACCGCTCAATATGCTTCTACAGACAGACAGTGCTGTGCTGAACACACGTGCTCTGGGCTCATTTGAGGGATAAAGGGGGCTCGCGTTGGGGTCTCTGGGCCGATGCTGGGGACTGCTGTACTTGCTTTAGGGTGTCTTTACTCAACTGGGGGGGGCTCTAGTCCCATCTGGGGGATCCAGAGGCTTCTTTTTTAAGTCTGTTCCCATTTGAGGGACTCGGTTTGTTGGGTGTCTGAAGCATTTTGGGGTTGTCTGCGTGCATGTTGGAGTACCTGGGGTTTGGGTCTCCGTGCTTTGGTTCAACGTGTCTGTGCCCATTTTTGTCATCTCTGGCCTTGTTTTGTGGATGTCTGCGCTCGCTCTTTCTTTGTCTCTCTGCTCCTTGTTGTGCCCTCTGTGTGTGCGCCACCCCGGGATCTCTATTAATCGTAGCATCTTACTGTTATTTTTCTCTTGACTAGCATTTCTGTGCTTTAGGAAGAGCAGCTCCGACCAGACGCAAACATCCACAGGCGGGCCTGGCTGAGTAAATGACTCCGGCTGGAAGTCGGAAAAAGGAGGAAAATGTACAAGTTCTGGCACAAGGGGCAAGTAAGTAACGAGAAGTACAAAGGTGAAGTGGGATCGCGTAAAGAAAAGAATCGGAAGGGCTAAATACCGATTAGAACTCAGATTGGCTCATTGTCTGAACGATAACAAAGAAATCCTTCTAAAATATATTGATAATGAAGGAAGGACTGAGGAGATTCTCCATCCTTTGCTGAATGTAGAGGGAAATATAGTGACAAAAGATGAGAATAAGGTGGAAAGGCCGCCTTTGCCTCAGTCTTTAATAGTAAAACAAGATGTTCCCTGGATGCTCCGCCTCACGAGGCTGCAGGCAGAACGGAACGTGACTCCCTTGAACTGAGAGGAAGCGGCCATCGGTTCCAGATGAGAGAGGGCTTTCCTCTTTTACCCATTTCCCCCCATCCTGGGCTGGGACCCACTCAGACGAAGATGAGAAGAAAAACGTCCTTCGATTTAGCGTCAGAAGTTGTCGCTTGTGCCCCTGAATGGAAAAGGCATGGAAATTTAGGAATTGCAAGACTCAAAATGGCATCGCTAGCCTAAGTTTCATAAATAATTGAAACAAAGTAACTTACGCTTAGTAGTTTTATTTAACTGTTAACGCAGGTATAGTTTATACAGCACTAGAGAAGACCCAGAAATGGTCCTCAGAGTGCTTCTGCTGATCAGGCATTTCAGAGAACTTTACATACGCGGAACTGTTTTTGTATCCATATTTTTCCCCAAAATGACAGGTACGTTTATCTCCTGGAACGTCATCTCATGTCGGGGGGGAAAGGGGGGATGAGTCATTAAGGTATGGCCGTATCTAAGCGGTCGATCTCAACGATCCTGAGTGACAAGAAAATAAGAGTAGTTACCGTTATCTTAGTTGTTAATCTTGTCGTTTAACACGCTGCAGTTGACGTTCCATCCTACCATTTACAAATCACCGGTCGTAATCAGAGAGAATCCGATTGAAGTATTTATTCTGTTATTTGTACGTGATTAACAATCGTTACGTTACGAAATAATGAATCGTGTTATAGTACACAATTAGATGTTATTTAAACCGTAGGATCTCACCAAATATAAATGCTGTACGCTGAGGTATTCTTAATCGTGTTCGTGTGAACGTTTGCCACGGAAAAGCAGCGCAGGCACCCTCTTAGTGTTGAAGCACACGATTTCTAGCGATGTTTACAGAAAGGTGTGGCAAGAGGCATAATTTGTTCAGACTGTACCGCTCAAAATGCTTCTACAGACAGACAGCGCTGCGGTGAACACACGTGCTCAGGGCTTGTTTTAGGGGTAAACGGGGCTTGTGTTTGGGTCTCTGGGCCAATTTCGGGGACCGCTGTACTTATTTTAGGGTGGGTTTGCTCATTTGGAGGGGGGCTCTTGTCCCATTTGGGAGGCCTGAGGCTTCTTTTTGGGGTCTCGGTGCCCATTTGAGGGACTCTGTGTCCCTTTGAGGGACTTGTTTTTCTTGGGATCTCTGAGCCCATTTTGGGGTTCTCTCTGTGCATTTTGGGGGGCCTTAGGTTTGGATCTCCAACTTGGTTTCAGCATTTCTGTGCCCATTGTTGTTGTGTCTGGCCTTGTTTTGTAGGTGTCTGTGCTCTTCCTGTGTGTCGCTACTCGTATTTTTGTGCTCTCTGTGTGCGCCACCCCAGGTGCTCTATTAATCATAAGATCTTACTGTTATTCTGCACTTGACTAGCGTTTCTGCGTTTCAGGAAAAGCAGCTCTAGCCGGACACAAACATCCACAGATAGGCCTTGCTGAATAAGACTATGGAAAGCAGGAAAAAGAGGAAAATACGCAAGCTCTGGCAGAAGGGACAGGTAACTCGTGAGGACTACAAAGACAAAATGGGATAGTGTACAAAAACGAAGCAGAAGAGCTGAAGAGGGATTAAATTCAGATTAGCCTGTGCTCTAAAGATAAAATAAAAATCAGTCTAAAAATATATTAATAAAGAACGAAGGACTGAGGAGAATCTCCATCCTTCCCTGGATGCGGGGAGAAGAATAAGGATGAGGATACGGTGAAAAGGCCACGCTTCCCTCAATCTTTTTTATAGTAAAACGAGATGTTCCCTGGATACTCCACCTCACGAGGCTGCAGGCAGGAAGAACAGAACGAGGCTCCTTTGAATAGAGAAGAAAGGACTAGATACCCTCTAGGCAAACTTGGTATTCATAAGTCTATGGACCCAGAGGGGATTCACCCAAGGGTATTGAGAGTGTGTGTGGGTGGAGGTGCTTACCAAATCTTTTTGCGTGATCTCAGCAGTCGTGGCTGACCGGTGAAGTTCCGTTGGACTGGAGGCTGGCAAATATTGCACCCATTTTTAAGAAGGACGGGAGAGAGGAACTAGGAAACTACAGACCTGTCAGCCTGACCTCAGTGCCAGGGAAGGGTGTGGAGATGTTTTACAGGGAAGAAGGACTCGATGCTGTAGGCCTTGTTGATACTGAGCAACTCTGACGAGACCTTGAAACAGAGAGCTGGGAAGAGACAGCCTCCTGATAAACAAGAGGCAGCCGAGAGAAAAACAAGATCTAGTTCAGTGGGAACACGTACCGACTGAGAGAAAAACAAAAGAAGAAAAATATCAACATAGTTAATTTTAGTGTAGCTTGTCTTTTTAGCATGTGCAGTTGTTTAGCCAGTAATATGTTAGTAATAGCTTTATGGAAGGCTACATTCAGCCGATGATATTCTGTAGATAGCCTCACAGACGGCCTGTTATGTAACCCAAAAGGGTATATAAAGAAACAGCTAACTCAATAAAGTGTCTTGGATCCATCACGTTGAAGTCTGTGCCTTAATCCCCTCGTCATATGGTGACCCCGACGTGATGCGACTGGCAGCCTGATTCTGGAAGACAACCGGAGATACTGAAGATAGCTGGAGATGCTGAAGATGACAGGAGATACTGCAGTACGCTGGGTCGATAAAGCACACCCCATCGACGTGTGTCCAGGGGGGAACACTTGGCTGATCCATCATCTACTGGCTGGGCCAATTAGGCACACAGCTTGAAAAGGAGAAGAAATAGAAGAAGGTCCAGAACTGCCTGTTCTCTTCAGGATCATGTGAGCAGCTGAGATGGTAATGGGGATGAATATGTGAGCAGAAGAAAAGTCTGTGCTGAAGATGTTTAAGCAGTTTTAAAGAAACAGGGGGTGACTATAAAAGGAAAAACCTTCAAACTTTTATTGACCTGGTTAAAGAGTAAATGAATGCCCCCAGAGGGCTCTCAAGTGTTTAATTCAGAAAAACATGGAAGGACACTGGATGACAGTGATATTCCAAATTCGGAGCCGAGTGCAGGGACATCAGCACCTCCCAATAATCCCTTGGATCTGTGGCCAGCAGCCCTGGAGAGAATTTTGATTTATTTTCGTCCGTGGAGGTGTGGTGACCTTAAACAGCTACCAAGTCTTGCTGGGATTTGTTTGTGGGAGGCCGGAGACTCAAAATCATAGAATAACCAGGTTGGAAGAGACCCACCGGATCATCGAGTCCAACCATTCCCACCAATCTCTAAACCATGCCCCTCAGCACCTCGTCCACCCGTGCCTTAAACACCTCCAGGGAAGGTGACTCAACCACCTCCCTGGGCAGCCTGTTCCAGTGCCCAATGACCCTTTCTGTGAAAAATTTTTCCTAATGTCCAGCCTTAACCTCCCCTGACAGGGCTTGAGGCCATTCCCTCCTGTCCTGTCCCTTTTCCCTTGGGAGAAGAGACCAGCACCCTCCTATCCACAACCTCCTTTCAGGTAGTTGTAGAGAGCAATGAGGTCTCCCCTCAGCCTCCTCTTCTCCAGGCTAAACACCCCCAGCTCTCTCAGCCGCTCCTCGTAAGGCCTGTTCTCCAGCCCCTTCACCAGCTTTGTTGCCTTTCTCTGGACTCGTTCCAGAGCCTCAACATCCTTCTTATGGTGAGGGGCCCAGAACTGAACACAGGATTCGAGGAGCGGTCTCACCAGTGCTGAGTACAGAGGGAGAAGAACCTCCCTGGACCTGCTGGTCATGCTGTTTCTGATCCAAGCCAAGATGCCATTGGCCTTCTTGGCCACCTGGGCACACTGCTGGCTCGTGTTCAGTCGGCTGTCAACCAACACCCCCAGGTCCCTCTCCTCTAGGCAGCTTTCTAGACAGACTCTTCCTAGTCTGTAGCACTGCATAGGGTTGTTGTGCCCTAGGTGCAGGACCTGGCACTTGGCCTTGTTAAATCTCATGCCGTTGGACTCAGCCCAGCGGTCCAGCCTGTTCAGATCCCTTTGCAGAGCCTCCCTGCCCTCCAGCAGATCGACACTTCCACCCAGCTTAGTGTCGTCCGCAAACTTGCTCAGGGTGCACTCGATGCCTTCATCCAGATCATTGATGAAG
Source organism: Phaenicophaeus curvirostris (assembly GCF_032191515.1). Classification (NCBI taxonomy): domain Eukaryota; kingdom Metazoa; phylum Chordata; class Aves; order Cuculiformes; family Cuculidae; genus Phaenicophaeus; species Phaenicophaeus curvirostris. The sequence continues at coordinate 37,587 of NW_027207067.1, forward strand.
ACATTGAACAGGGCTGGACCCAGCACTGAGCCCTGGGGAACCCCACTTGTCCCTGGCCTCCAGCTGGATTTCACACCATTTCCCACCACTCTCTGGGCCCGGCCAGCCAACTGGTTTTCCACCCAGGAGAGTGTGCGCCTCTCTGGGCCAGAGGCTGACAGTTTCTCAAGCAGAACGCTGTGAGAGACTGTGTCAAAGGCTTTGCTGAGGTCCAGGAAGACCACATCCACAGCCTTTCCCTCATCCAGCAGCCGAGTCTCTTTGTCATAGAAGGCGATCGGGTTAGTCTGGCAAGACCTACCTTTTGTGAACCTGTCTGGACTGGGCCTGATCACCTGGTTCTCTTGCATGTGCTTCATGAGAGCACTCAAGATCACCTGCTCCATGACTTTCCCTGGCACTGAGGTCAGACTGACAGGCCTGTGGTTCCCTAGGTTCTCCCTGCGACCCTTCTTGTGGATGGGCACGACATCAGCCAGCCTCCAGTCCAGTGGGACTTCCCCAGTCTTCCAGGACTGCTGGAACACAATGGAAAGGGGTTTGGCCAGCACATCTGTCAGCTCCTTCAATCCTCTTGGATCACGGGAGCCTCATTTTACTCCTCTGGCTCCTGGGTTTGTACACAGAGGGGACAACTTTATTTACAATTAAAGACTGAGGCAAAGAAGGCATTAAGTACCTCAGCCTTTTCCTCATCCCCAGTCACTGTTGTTCCTTCTGCGTCCAATAGGCACTGTATAGTCTCCCTAGTCCGCCTTTTATTATTGATGTATTTGTAGAAAGATTTTTTGTTATCTTTCACAGACTTGGCCAATCTGATTTCTAGCTGAGCCTTAGCCCTTCTGATTTTTTCCCTACGCAATCTCACTTCCCTCCTGTAGTCCACCCAAGAGGCCTGTCCCCTCTTCCAGAGCCCATAAACATTTCTCCTCTTCTTGATATCACTCACGATCTCTCTGTTCAACCAAGCTGGTTTTCTCCCCTGCCGGCTATTTTTTCTGGAACATAGGCATGGCCTTCTCCTGAGCTGCTAGGATTTCCTTTTTGAAGAGCTCCCAGCCCTCCTGGGCTCCCTTGCCCTTGAGTACTGTCTCCCATGAGACTTTGACAACCAGCCTTCTGAAGAGTTCAAAGTCTGCCCTCTGGAAATTTAATGCTACCACCCTACTAACCACCCTCTTCACTTCTCCTAGAACAGAAAACCCCATCATCTCATGGTCACTTAGTCCTAAGCGTCCACCTACTGCCACATCCCCCACAAGGCCTTCTCTGCTCACAAACAGCAGGTCCAGGAGGGCACCCTCCCTTGTTGATTCATTCCCCAGCTCTGCAAGGAAGTTGTCTTCCACGCACTCCGGGAACCTCCTAGACTGCTTCCTTTCTGCTCTACTGTACTCCCAGCAGATATCAGGCAGATTGAAGTATCCCACAAGAACGAGAGGCATTGATCTAGAGATTAACCCCAGCTGTTTATAGAAGAGCTCATCCGCTGCTTCTCCTTGGCTGGGTGATCTGTAACAGACTCCATTCACAAAATCTACCTTCTTATGGGCTCCTCTGATTTCAACCCACAGGCACTCGACCTCCTGATCGCCACACTCCATCTCAACGGTGTCCAAGTCCTCCCTTACAAAGAGGGCTACCCCGCCTCCTCTCCTACCCTTCCTGTCCCGCCTGAAGAGCTTGTACCCCACCATAGCTGCACTCCAGTTATATGAGTCGTTCCACCACGTTTCCGTGATGGCAACGACATCATAGGCCCCTTGCCCTACGACAGCTTCCAGCTCTTCCTTCTTATTCCCCGTGCTGCGTGCATTGGTGTAAATGCACTTCAGCTGAGCTGCCGAGCCTTCAGCCCTCTTAGAGGGAACAGACTTCGTTCCCAATTGCCTGGTAACTGCAGTAGCTTGCTCCAGAGCGCCCGTATCTCCCTTAGCACCCCCAGGGCTGTTCTCCCCCACTTTCTGTATGGTGAGGTACTGGTGGTCCTCACCAGCACACCTTCTCCGAATCACCATTGCCCCACGTCCAGGCTCGTTCCTGTCTAGCCTGGGCTCAACCCCCTCCCCCTTCACATCTAGTTTAAAGCTCGATTTATGAGCTTAGCTAGGTTTTTAGCAAGGGCTTTATCCCCCCTAGGAGACCCACGTGAGCCACCCCACGATCAAAGAAACCAAAGCCTCTCTCCTCAAACCAGGCTCGGAGCCAAGCATTAATTGAATTGTTCTTCCTAACTTTCAGCTCCTCTCTATTTAGCCTTGGGATGGAGCAGAACGCTACTTGTGCCCCAGAACCCTCCATCATTTTCCCAATGGCCCTGAAGTCTTTCTTGATGGTTTTGGTCCTTCTGTTTACTAGATCATCGTTACCGGTTTCGACTACTATCAGAGGATAGTAGTCTGTCTCGTGGACGAGGGAAGGAAGTTTTCTAGCTACCTCCTTCACTGATGTCCCCGGTAAGCAGCAGATCTCTCTGTGGAGAGGGTCCGGTCTGCAAATGGGTCCCTCTGTGGGAGTCTCCTACAACAATTATCCTCTTCTTCTTCTTAATGGAGGATGTTTTTATCTTTTTCTGGGGATGCTGCGGCCTAGGGAAGGATTCTAGGCTGTGGGAGCCAAAAAGCTGTAGAGAAAGTACTAACTGCTCCGCTACTGCTGGAGGGGGCCGCTGCCCTGGGCCGACGGTTGGGAGGGGGGCACCCACCGCTGCTCATGCCACCGCTTTCTGTAACCCAGGCAGTTTTGGCATTACAGAAGGGACTGTTAGCGGATACAATACGAAATGACTCAATTAAACGATGTTGGTAGCAGTTCAAGAATCAAGACGGCTTAAATAATGCCATTTATTATAATAATGCCAACAGGTGCAGCTTTTAGGTTTATCAAACACTTTTAAAGACGCTGGATTTTGGAAAGTTGAAACAGGCGTGACCTGTACGTGGCGTTTGTAGACAGATTGAAGCGTGCGCTCGACAAACAGATAAACGACGGAGCAGTTCAAGAAGCCTTAATCTTGCAATTAGCAATAAAAAAGCCTAATGATGAATATAGAAAGACATGGGGTGGTCTGAAAACTCCTACAACAACAGCAGTGATCATTTACCTAGCAAGCACAGCTCGTGGCTGCTGTCCTGACTGTACACAGGGACAGAAAAACGTTTTGTTATAGATGCAAGTTTTACTGGAATAATTCAAGCAAGGGAAATCATATACGGGGAGATGGAGGCTTTGCCTTGACTGACCGGTCCACGATTCTACAAACCAGAAACTACAAAAATCATCAACCTACAGAGGACGACACTCGCAGAGCAAAGAAGAATAATATTTTATCAGACATGAAATATTTGTTAGACAATCGATGTAAGCTTTATTAGATAATGTATATGCATATTTTAAGTATTGTATGTGCTTGGTACTGTGTGTAGTTTAAATATTAACAGCATCAAAAAATTGTGGATCCGAGAGCGATAACCAACACTGTATGAATGTATTTGGCTAGCTTGGAAATGAGTGGTAGAGTATGCATCTCTGTGTGTGTGTTTGAAGCACTTCAAACATTTGTAAAACTTACAGATTAGTTTTGATTACTCTTGGAAATACGTGTCTGGGACCTTTCACTCTCAAAGGTCCACTGAACCAACAAACAGGTAGATTTACCTGGGGGGATCTTCGGAATGGAAGGCTTCAAAAGGAAAAATTTTAAAATGCCTAGCAAAACAAAAAAATACCAAAAAACCAATGGAAAAAGCCTTGCAGCTGTGTGTGTGAGTGCCCACCCACCCCCCACAACCCCCCCACGGCCCCTTCAGCTTTGTAGAAGTATCGCTTTTTATCGGTATTATCGCTTTAGGGGAATGCCAATTTGTGAGAACATTCTGCGTTCCAGTGTCCCTTATCAGATCACCGGTTGCTGGGCCCTAGCGCAGACAGCCGTGAGGGATATTAAGCCAAGGAATAGATGAAAATTCAAAAGACTCGTTACGAGTTATTGAGTGGGTATTTTACCACATCAACCTTAAAAACAAAGAAACCAACCAGAATCACGAGTTTTGAAAGGACTGAAGGCGGACGCTGTTTCACCAGACCTTATGTGGTGGCAATCCCAAGGAACCTCATGAGAAGGGATTTGTTATCACATTTGAAATGTGTCATCCGTACACCGGCGATGGCCCCTTTTCAATATTGGCCACCGGTCAGCGACGGACGCTCAAGCTTAAGTGGAAAACAGATTTGGGGTAGATCAGTCGCCGCTATCGAAAGAAAAGGTCACAATCTTACAACAGTTAATTTTAGAGCAATTGGAACGTGGACGTATTGAAGAATCTGGTACTCCATGGAATACACCGGTGTTCATGACCGCGAAGAAATCAGGCAAGTGGAGACTGTTACATGACTTGCGAAAGATCAGGGAGATAATGGGAGATATGGGAGCGTTAGAGCCAGGACTACAATCGCCGACCGTGACTCCGAGACATTGGAACATTTTGATCATAGATCTCAAAGGTTGGTTTTTTACCATACCTATTTGTCCAGAGGATGGCGACAAGTTTACCCTTTCGGCGCCAGAAGTGAATAAGCAGGCACCTATGAAAAGATATCAATGGGTAGTATTGCCACAAGGCGTGAAATCTCACCGACGATGTGTCAACGATAGGTGGCTAAGGCGCTGGAACATTTCCAACAACAGTATCCGCATTTGATAGTCCTTCATTATATGGATGACAGGTTGATAATAGAACAAGATCAGCTTGAACAATGTCAAACAGAGCTTGTAAATGACTTAGACCGATTAGGGTTACCCATAGCCTCAGAGAAGGCACAGGCCCAACCGCCGTGAAAGTATTTGGGTTGGAAGGTACTGGACCAAACTGTTGTACTACAGAAGTTGACGCTACGGGTTGACATCAAAACACTAAACGATGTGCAAAAGATGTTGGGAAATATCAGTTGGGTGCGATAGACAATCGGATGATTACACCTTTGTTTAATTTATTGAAGGGCAATACAGATTTGAACACCCCAAGAAAATTGACAAAAGAGGCAGAAAGGGCATTAGAGCAAATTAAGAGGGCCGTTGAAGAGCGTCAAATGCATCCGGTGATGATTGAACAGCCTGTGCATTTACAGTTAATTAACAATAAAGTTCAGTCTGTGGGAATTATAATGCACTAGCTGGAAGACAGAGTAGAAAGTGATAAATGGGGAATTATAGAACTGTTGTTTCTAAAACATCAGATGAATAAAACAATAGTAACCAGACCTGAAGCTTTTGCCATGCTGCTGATTAGACGTAGAGAAAGAGTTTTCGAGTTAAGAGGGTATGAGCCAGACAGCGTTATAATTCCCATGAAAAAAGAATATTTACAATGCTGTTTGCAAAAGAATTTAGCTTTGCAAGTGGCACGAGAAAATTATAAAGGACAATTAAAGACTCATCATCCTAGTAGTAAGTTGACAACCTTATTAGAGAATCAAGTTATTAAAGAGAAAACAAAGTTAAGTCTGGTGCGGGTGCAAGGCCAGACTCTTTGTCCAGATGGGAGTGGAAGAAAGGGAAAAGCGGTAAGTGTAGGGTTGGAGGAAGAAGAATGGAAAAAGGTAACATTTTTGATACAGTCATCTCCACAAATTGGAGAGCTAAAGGCCGTGGTCGAGGCTTTGAATAAGTGGCCCGACCAACCTTTGAACGTTATCGCTGATTCAATGTATGTAGCAGGAATCGTGCAAAGAATGGAAAGATCAATTCTGAAAGACATTTCAAATCAGCAATTGAGTTAATAAAACAGCTGTTACAGTTGTTGAATCAGCAAAGGAAGATGTAGTATGTATGCAATCATAGGAGTCACACGAGTTAGCCAAGGTTTTGCACAGAAGGAAATGGTAGAGCAGACAAGTTACAGTTATGGCAAGCTGATGTGACTCACGTTGCAGAGTTTGGAAGATGGAAATATGTACATCTTTCTATAGACACATACTCAATGTCAGTCGTATTGACGGCATTATCGGGGGAAACATCACACCATGTACAAACACACTTTAGACAAGCTTTTGCCGCTTTAGGAATTCTGCAGGTAATCGAGATGGATAATGCAGCAGCAGACGTTTCACAGAGTACGCAACCCTTTCTAAGAAAGGGGGATATATCACATAAAACAGGAATCCCAAATTCCCCCACCGGCCAAGCCGTTATTAAACATACCTATCAAATAGGAACAGAATTGCTAGCAAAACAAAAAAGGGGGGAAACGGGAGAGACGCTGCAAACCAAATTGATGAAGGAGCAATATGTGATGAATATTTTGCAATTAGCAGGAGGTGATCAAATTGTGCCGGTGTAAAATCATATGCAAACCGTGTCGTCAAAACCAGACCAAGTACAAGACAATGTGGAAGTGCTATTGAACAACAGAAAAGGGCAAAAGACAGGTCCCTATAAGCTATTAACGTAGGGATGAGGTTATGCCTGTGTTTTAACAGATAAAGGACCGCTTTGGGCACCAGCGAGGTGGATCGAGCCTGCATTGTTGCGTGATAACTGTGAAGCCCCAGCTATGATAGCAGTCGACAAGAATGAGAAGGATGTTAACAGTATATATGCTCTTAATCCCACGCGTGATAGTTGACAGAGGTCCCTGGGCAATTGATACTCAAAAGAATGCATGGATAACATTTGCGAACATGACAGGTCAAGATTTATTTTGTCTCTCTTCAGCCACTCCACGAGATCTGTTTAAAACATGTCTGATAGGATTGCCATTACTGCAAACAAACTATTCGAGTTTTAAACCTTTCGTAAACCATAACTCGACCCTTACAGTACGTAAGACCACAGATGTCAAAAACTTTATACTAAGTTTAAAGTACAGTGGCTTGGAGCCTCAAGAGTTAGGGCTGTTCCATGCACTGAGAAATAGAAGCTGCCTATTTTGTTATGCACAGGAAGCCCCAGGATGTTGGGAAGGATCTTCTAGCCACCAATTTGTTTATGCTGAAAGCAGGTGGGACAATGTATCATGATGGTGTAAAGGAGAAAAAGAACCACAGAAGAAACCATACTCGGCACTGGTGAGACTGCTCGTTGAATACTGTGTTCAGTTCTGGGCTCCTCACTGTCGGAAACGACGGGAGACATGCACATCAGATGATAATCAACAAGTCTCAGTTTATTAGGAGTAAATCGATGATATATATACATTAGTTAATTAGCTCATACATATTACAAAACAAAAGCTCATCATTGGTTCTAAATATAACACGATGGTACATTGTTCTGTTACCATGACTATTATAATTATCTAAACATCAGGTACCTAAAAAGAAGACAGCTACAAACATAATTATCTTAATCTAGCTACGTTCTGTACTATGATCTTTGCATGCAAGCGGCTTTGTACTTGCTAAGCCTTGCGTTTCGGCCATAAATATTGTAAAACAATACTCAGCCTAAGAAGGCAAGCCTCGAGGGGCTTCATGACCTTTTTCTTGTAGCCAGGTGCTGACAAGGTCATCCACATTTCCCCCATTTTCTTTAAGTAAGAAAACATTGGCCTGTGACTTGTGGATTAAGTTGAGGACTGAGTTATGCAAACAAGTCAGCAAACAAGGTAACAGGATGATTATGAACAGTATCGCAATCCCTATACCTAATGCATACATAATAAATGTTCTGAGCCACGGACCCAGTCCTAAAGAGGACAACCATTTGTCTAAGGGATTGGAGACCGCTTCAATGTTTTGTGTGTGATCTTGTAACCATTTTAGGTGCAGATGGATGGACTTAGAGGACAAATTAAAACAACACATTCCCTCAAAATCTTCACAACCATGACCTTGAGCCAATAATAAAAAATCAATGGCAGCTCTGTTTTGTAAGATTTGATGTCTCCGACTATCCATATCTTGCGCCATTTCAGACAAAATTTCAGTAGTGACATTAGATTGTTTTACAATCCAACATGCCAATTTCCCTAAAGTATTCAATGCATGTGCTGTACCTACACTAGGCACAAGGGAGACAAAAATGCGGGCTGCTGGGCCCCAAAGCTCCACCTGATCATTACAATCAGGTGACAAAGCCGATATGGAGCGCTTGGAAGAGTTATGAAGGAATGAACTGTCTCAGAAATGTTCGGAGCAAATAAGGCTAGTTTTCCCAAATAACAGGGACCCCCTTTTACATATCAGGGTATTCCTTGCCAAGCGCGATCTCCACATATTAAATAGATGCCAAGAGGTAATTTTAGTGCTGTACGGTTGGCCCAAATTCTGGTTTCATTGGTTCCCCACCCATATGGGGTTGTGCCACACATATAAGTGGCATTCCAAAAAGGCCATTCTTTAGGTGTTAACCACATTATCTTATCAGTCTTTTTGTAAATGTAAAATCCCAAATTCAAACATCCATATTCATTGGCTGTTCTGTTTAACATTCTGCTACCTAATAATTTAATCTCTTGAGGATCCCAAGGCAAAGAGACATTTAAACCTGCCAACAAACGGGCTGCACATTCATCCTGCCTCAAATTGACAGTGCAACTTCCTTCAGTTAATCCTTTAAAGTCTGATTCGTTAAAACCAGGAACCCCGAGCGAGCAAGTTTGAAAGGGATCTGTGGCAGATGCCAAAGAGAGACAAAAGGAAGTCACACCCGTCTTATTTGCCCAAGTTACCCATAAATTAGTCCTAGGACCGATGTAACCTTGGGTCGACGACACAATCATGAGAACTAGTATCTCAATCCACATCATTATCAGAATTCGGGAGCGTGTTGTCAGTAGTTGCAACATTCGGTGCAGCCTTCGTCCACTTTGCTGGGACCCAGATAGGACCTGTAGGGGAAGATACACAAAGATATCCTCTACCCTAGTAAAGTACTTCTGCTGGGTCATGCCATAGCCCATTTTTTGGATCTTTATATAAATCTACAACAGGTTTGCTTGGTTGCGTCTTTTCGTGATGGACATCATAATGCAGAACAACTGGAGGATCTTTAGAATCTTCAAACACACATAAATGATTTAACACAAATAGCGTCTTTACAAGTTTCGTTGAGATGTCAGGTTCCTGACAAATTTTTAAATAATGTTTCAATGTATTGTGAGCTCGCGCAATTATTGCTTGACCTGTGGGAGAATTTGGAATACCGGTTACATGTCGTATTCCCCACTCCTTCAAATAACGTGAGAGATTCTGACTGCGGTAGGCAGGACCGTTATCTGTTTTGATTTGATGGGGCACCCCCATGACTGCGAAGCAGCTGGAGAGATGCCGACGAACACGGAGAGCTTTTTCTCCGACTTGGGCTGTAGCCCATATATATTTACTAAAAGTGTCAATAGTTACATGGAGATATTTTAATCGTCCAAATTCAGAGACATGAGTCACATCCATTTGCCAAATTTCATTAGCAGTAAGGCCACGAGGGTTGACGTCTAATCCAAGGCCTTGTCCATAATTGTGATAACTGCAGATTAGACAAGCTCATACTATAGCAGTTGCTTCAGAATGTGAGATTTGAAATTCTCTGACAAGGCCTTTTGCATTTTGATGAAAAATGGCATGTGCTTCTCTGGCTAATTTTTGACTATCGATTGGGGTTCTGGTAGTAAGCGAGACCAATTTATCTGCTCTATCATTACCTTCACCTAAACCAACATCCCATTTGTGACTACAAATGTGCAAAATGCAAAATGCATTTTCCCTTTGTGTAATTGCCCTTTGTAATTGGAGAAATAACTCATATAGTCTTTTGTTTCGAACCACTTTGATAAAGGCATCTTCAATACGTTCCACAATTCCTGCAACATATAATGAGTCTGTGACAATGTTTAGAGGATCAGTCAAAGTCATCAATGCCCAAATTGCAGCAGATAGTTCCAAGGTTTATAGAGTGTCTGTTTCTTCTGCTGGCAAGATATGATGTTGCCATTTTCCGTCTTGCTGCCACGTTATGGCTGCAGTTCGAGATTTCCTTCCTGCATCAGTATACGCGGTGATGGCTTGGGGATTGGATGCCGTTTTCTTTTTGGACAGGTAAACCAGTGCCATTTCTCCATCCATTGTAACAAAGGTGATTTAAATAAGTTAATGTTCACATCAGCAGGGGTACCTAAAAGGGCTTCTTGAAGATCTTCACTGTTATCAAGGTACCACTGAAGAGTGTCCTTAGAGTTCATCGGAATGTATATCATGGTAGGTTCATGTCCATGGAGTTGTAAAACTCTTTCACGGCCTTTTTTAATAAGATGAGCTAATACTTCAACTTGTTGGACTAATGTCTTCGTTTGTTGTAGACTTGGGGACATCCATTCTAAAATATTTAGTTCTGTCCCTTGTGATGAAATCTGAGCGATGGCTCCTAGTAAATGACGCTGGCCCAGCCATATGAGTAGGCTGAGCTCCTGCGATGAGATAAAACGAGAGGTACAGCCAGTTGTTATTCTATCTGCTATTTGCTGTATGACACATTTCTGCTCTGGAGTTACTGAAATTGCTTGAGCAGGGTCTGTGCCTTGTAGTAATGGTCGTAGAGTGTCTAAAAGTTCATTGGAAATGCCCACAATAGGTTTCAACCATTGTAGGTCTCCCAAGAGACGTTGAGCATCGTTTAATGTTTGCAGATTCAAATTCAACTGAATCTTTTGTGGAGATACTGTACATTCTTTTGAAGTCCAACCTAGATATTTCCATGGCGAAGAGCGCTGTATCTTTTCAGGAGCGATGATCAATTTTGAATGAGCAAGTGTCTGCCTGATTGTTTTTACTTGTTCGTCTGTAAAAGGTGTTGCTTGTGCGAATAATATATCGTCCATGTAATGGTAGATAATCACTGATTTCCAGTGTCTCTGGAGTGGTTGAAGAGCAGCATGAACATATAACTGGCATAGAGTCGGGCTATTCCTCATTCCCTGAGGCAGCACTGTCCATTCAAAACGTTGATCTGGACCTTCTCTATTCAAAGAGGGTAATGTAAATGCAAATCGTCTCCTGTCTTTTGGGTGCAAATCGATAGTGAAAAAACAATCTTTCAGGTCAGTGATTAGTAGAGGCCAATCTTGAGGGAGCATAGATGGATTTGGGAGGCCTGGTTGCAAAGCTCCCATAGGTTCCATTTGCTCATTCACGGCTCTCAGGTCATGCAAGAGGCGATATTTTCCTGATTTTTTCTTTATGACAAAGATGGGAGTATTCCATGGGCTTGTAGATAATCTTAAATGTCCTTGTTGAAGTTGTTCCTGCACCAAATGATGTGCTTGCTGAAGGCTTTCCCATTTTAAAGGCCATTGCTTAACCCATACTGGTGTATCAGTTGTCCAGGTTATGGGAATTGGGAAAGACCAAGCAATGGCTACAAGGTTAAAGGGTGCTCATTTGTGAGAACCGGTCCCAATTGGGCGAGAATATCTCGGCCAACTAGACATTGAACAGTAGGTGGCAGCTGAATGATTGAAAAGACAGCAGATACTTGTCGGCCATCGATTTTTACAGACACGGTAGGTGATTGTTGGGCTAATGTTAAACCCCCAACTCCAGAGACTGCTACCGTAGCTGGCCGAATTGGCCAATCAGAAGGCCAAAATTGTGGAGCGATTATACTAGGAACTGCCCCAGTGTCAAAGAGTCCTAATAACACCGTATGGGTTCCTTGGTAAGTCACTGTAACTTTACGTTTAGGACGCTCTGAGAGGTTCATTGTTAAGAGCGTGAGTCCTCCTGTGGAACCAAATCCTTTGTCTTCTCGGGGAGAAGTAGAAATTGGAGTCAGCTTGTTGGTTAATTGTGGCATTGGTATCAATTGAGCGATTCGTTGTCCCTCGCGAATACAAGCAGGTGGAAACGGCGTATGAGCCATAATCATGATCTCTCCGGTGTAGTCAGCATCAATGAGTCCAGGGAGTATGAAAAGTCCCAACATTGAAGCGGAGGATCTCCCAATTAACAGTGCTCCTACTTGTCGTCCATCAATTTTTAGTGGTCCAATGATTCCAGTTGAGATCTTGTGTGGCTGGTTCATCAGCAAATTAGTATCTACTGAGGCTGCCAAGTCGAGCCCGAGGCTGCCTTGGGTTGCTGGTGAAAGTGTGGAGGCAGTGCTGGTTGAGCAGCGGCCACTTGTGTCGTCGCGCGGAAGCTGCAAGTCGTGCTCCCATTGAAGTTTCCCGATCTGCGGCGACAAGCTCCAGTATTGTGTGTATCAGACTGGCACCGGGCACACCATATTCCTGTTGCTGCCACATTCTTGTCAAGTGTGTCCGAGCACTCCACAACGATAACATTTCGGCCGGCCTCTGGGTTGTGCATTCCTTGTTTGCGCAGCTGACACTTGGAGAGGTGCAAGAGCAGCTAACACTTGTGATTGAGAGGCTTTTGCCTGTTCCTGTAATCCCTGTCCTAACTCTTTAATAGCTTCAACTACAAAGGCTTGTGGACCCACTGGAATGTAAGACATTTTCTCTAATGCTTCCTCAATGGTCCAATTAGCTCCCAACGTATTTAACACATTACGTGTAGTGGTATTACAATTTTGCAAGGCGCATTGTTTTAACAATGCCCCTTTCATATAATCTTGCACTCCCGCATGTTCAATAGCAGAAGCGACTTTGTCTATAAAGGTACCAAAATGTTCGTCACGACCTTGTTTAATTCCCATGTAAACTGGTACACCACCCGGATCCTTTACACGACCAATTGCCAACCGAACAAGGCGCATAGCTTCATGTATTTTATCTGGGCCAATAAGTGCCTGAGCCTCTGTTCACAAAAACGGTCCCAGACCCATCAACTCCTCCATAGTTATACCATGAAGGGGATCTGCTGGGTCCCGCTGCACAGCTAGGCATTGATTTACCAAAGTTTGCCAATGAGCGTTAAAAAGCAGTTGTTGATGTGGTGAAAAAAAGGAGACGAACCACTCCTCTACAGTCGGAGGGCAATAATAACCGTGTATCCCATATATAGTCTAACATTTGTTTAACGGGTTCACTGCTCACTCCAAACTGACTAACAGTGGAGCGGAGCTGTGATAAAAGCTTCCAGTCTAGGGCTGTTAAAGTAGCATTCAATCCACCGCCGGGCAAGGGCTGATAAATTACTGGGCACGCCAATTGAGCAGCCGCGTGAAGCACATCAGCATCTCCCGTATCTATACCTTCCCTAGCTAGAGCTGCCCATGCTTCTCGATGCTCCCTTGCCATGGCTTCGGCCAAATCTGATTCAGCACCAGGCAAGGTATCATCTTCGGGACTAGGGGATGTGATAAAGGGATTATTAGGTGTAGTTACTTTGATAGTGGTCGGAACAGAGTCAGGTGGAGGCAGATCAGGCAGCGGGTCTGGAGGCGCTGCCGGAGGAGGGGAGGGAACAACTGCATCAAGAGAAGGTGGAGATGGCGGAGGAGGTAAAACGACAGTATTTGTGCTGGGAGGAAAGATAAGAACCTGCAGCCAGGCAGAGGTATATGATTTATTTTTATCTTGAGTGGCTGTGGCATGCTCTGCAGCTTTTTGTTCTGCCTGGTACTGTAACAGCTCATTATGTATAATTTTCCATGCTCTACCAAACTTCTTTGCAGTTTTGTCCCCATCTATCGCTGCCTCCCATAATTTATCTCCAAATTTGCGCCATTCAGACAGCTCGTGTACAGTATGCGGGTTTTGAAAACAACCCTGTATTTGACCATACTCTAATAAATTTGGAAGTTCCTTTTTTAAATCTACATCTTTAACCTGTCTCTTAGTCAAAAAACAAGTAAATAAATCATACGCTGCTTGACTCTCCATACCTTAAAACGTCAGCGCTGTTGCGGCTCTCCAAGATCTCGGCAGCACGTATCGACCAGGATCGTCTATACGGTCACCTGGGGCTCGGCGCGGTTCCTCCTGCGCTTGTAGCCGTCCTTGCCGCGTAAGGACTCGACCACTCGTCGTTCCGTTGTGGCAACAAGGCTCATATGTACGGTCACCTTTATCACGTCAGGGTCACCATTTGTCGGAAACAACGGGAGATATGCACATCAGATGATGATCAACAAGTCTCAGTTTATTAGGAGTAAATCGATGATATTGTACATTAGTTAATTAGCTCATACATATTACAAAACAAAAGCTCATCATTGGTTCTAAATACAACACGATGGTACATTGTTCTGTTACCATGACTATTATAATTATCTAAACATCAGGTACCTAAAAAGAAGACAGCTACAAACATAATTATCTTAATCTAGCTACGTTCTGTACTATGATCTTTGCATGCAAGCGGCTTTGTACTTGCTAAGCCTTGCGTTTCGGCCATAAATATTGTAAAACAATACTCAGCCTAAGAAGGCAAGCCTCGAGGGGCTTCATGACCTTTTTCTTGTAGCCAGGTGCTGACAAGGTCATCCACACCTCACCACAAGAAGGATGTTGAGGCTCTGGAGTGAGGCCAGAGAAGAACAACAAAGCTGTTGAAGGGGCTGGAGAACAGGCCTTACGAGGAACGGCTGAGAGAGCTGGGGTTGTTTAGCCTGGAGAAGAGGAGGCTGAGGGGAGACCTCATTGCTCTCTACAACTACCTGAAAGGAGGTTGTGGATAGGAGGGTGCTGGCCTCTTCTCCCAAGGGAAAAGGGACAGGACAGGAGGGAATGGCCTCAAGCCCTGTCAAGGCAGATTTAGGCTGGACATTAGGAAAAAATTTTTCACAGAAAGGGTCATTGGGCACTGGAACAGGCTGCCCAGGGAGGTGGTTGAGTCACCTTCCCTGGAGGTGTTTAAGGCACGGGTGGACGAGGTGCTGAGGGGCATGGTTTAGAGATTGGTGGGAATGGTTGGACTCGATGATCCGGTGGGTCTCTTCCAACCTGGTTATTCTATGACTCTAAGTTAATGCAACCTATAGTGAGAAGAAATTAGCACCTGGCACCTGCCTGATATGTGGGAATCGAGCCTGGTCAGGAATCCCCTCCAGACCTAAGGTGGACCCTGAATTCTACGGTGGGTAACCATGTTTGTGCCACCTATGCAACAACTACTGTGGCAGCACAGAAGAAACAAAAGTCAAGCTAGAGGTAGAGTCACTTATGATGAAAATTTTAATAGTCAGATACAGAACTGGGATCGTACTTCCCAAATTTTAACTGCCATTTTGGCACCACAACTAGGAGTAGCCAAAGCACTGAAGTTGGCCATTTATAAAACAGGTGAATTTAACTTCAAGAGTATTGACAACACTTAGAGCAAATTTAGATTCTATAAGACATGCCACGCTTCAGAATCGAGCAATAGATATATTATTAGCACAAGGCCATGGATGGGAGAAGTTAGAAGGAATGTGTTGTATGAATTGGTCAGATCATTCCAAATCCATATATAAAACCATAAAAAAGCTACAAGGTATGACAGAGCAATTAATGCATGAGCAAGGGGTTTTAGAGAATTGTCAAGCAAGGTTTGGGATAGCAAGATGGGTACAAGAACTGTTGATCAAAGAAGGAATGTTATTCTTAATGGTGTTAATTGCTTTTACAATTAGCAAGTGTATTACAGTGTATGCAACATCAAGTCAATCATATGTGTCACGTGAATGCTTTACTCTTAAAACAAAAACAGGGAATTGTGGAGACATAAAGGGAAGGACAACTCAATGCTGTAGGGCATGTTGATATCGAGCAACTCTAACAATACCTTGAAACAGAGAGCTGGAAAAAGACAGACTCCTGATAAACAAGAACCAGCTAATAGAAAAACAAGAGCTAATTCAGAGGGAACAAGTACCAATTGAGAGAAAAACAAAAGAAGAGAAACATCAACATAGTTATTTTTAGTGTAACTTGGTTTTTTTAGCATACGCAGTTGTTTAGCCAATAATATGTTAGTAATAGCTTTATGGACGGCTTCCTTTACAAAATAACATACTGTAGATAGATAGCCTCATGGACAGCCTGTTATGTAACCCAAAAGGGTATATAAAGAAACAGCTAAGAGTCTTGGATCCATCACACTGAAGTCCGTGCCTTAATCCACTCAAAATATTGTGGAAGAGTTTATCTTGGGTACGATCGCAAAACACATACAGGGCAACTGGGCAACCAGGCCCACTCAACATGAGTTTATGAAATGCAGTTCCTGTCAAACTAAACTAATGGCATTCTATAACAATGCAACCCACTGGCTGGATAAGGGAAAAGCTATGGATATGATCTACCTGGACTTCAGCAAAGCCTTTCACACAGTATGTCACAGTATCCTACTTGCAAAACTGGCATGGACAAGCATACCCTCAGCCTGCTTAACATCGGGGTCGAAGGCTAAGCCTCAAGAGTAGGGGTAAACATACTTGAATCCACTGGGAGAAGGGTAATAAAATATGGTCCCAAGTGCACTGTGCTGAATCCAGAGCAGTTCAATATCTTCATCAAGAACCTGGATGATGGGGTGGAATGTACCCTTAAAAACTTTATAGATGACATTACAGAATCACAGAATCACAGAACAACAAGGTTGGAAGAGACCCACCGGATCATCGAGTCCAACCGTTCCCATCAAACACTAAACCATATCCCTCAGCACCTCATCCACCCGTGCCTTAAACACCTCCAGGGAAGGTGACTCAACCACCTCCCTGGGCAGCCTGTTCCAGTGCCCAATGACACTTTCTGTAAAGAATTTTTTCCTAACGTCTAGCCTAAACCTCCCCTGGCGGAGCTTGAGGCCATTCCCTCTTGTCCTGTCCCCTGTCACTTGGGAGAAGAGGCCAGCACCCTCCTCTCTACAACGTCATTTCAGGTAGTCGTAGAGAGCAATGAGGTCTCCCCTCAGCCTCCTCTTCTCCAGGCTAAACACCCCCAGCTCTCTCAGCCGCTCCTCATAAGGTCTGTTCTCCAGCCTTTTAACCAGCATTGTTGCAACCCAAACAGACAGGCAGCTCCCAGCGAATCCCATCTCCCGCTACGTTACCTTCGCCGCTCGGCCACCGAACCTCCATCACCTTGGGCTGACACGTCGAGGACGCACTCCACCTGGAATCCACAAGCAGTCAAGGACGGCTGTACCTTCACGGACTCGAGGACACATGAACAACAACTGCTGCTCCACGCAACTCACCGTTGCTCTCTCCATCCAAGCCAGCTCCTCTGCCACTCTACTGCTTTGCCCACGGCCCCGTACCTTCAAAGCAAAACCAAAACCCATTATCTAGTCGCACAGCCCAAAGCCACATCTTCCCACCGACACCGCAGCAGACCCACCTCGCTAGGGCGCTCGCCCGCACGCATCTCCGTCCGTGCCTCTCGGCGCACAAGTCCGGCCTCTTCCTCTGAAAAACACAACAGCAAAGACATCACCCTGACGCTCAGCAACGCCCTAAGAAATCCAAGCCTCTCGCTTGCTTTTACTGAGGCCGCCTCTACTGGGCCTTACAGCCACGCTAAGCTAGTCCACAACCAAACCCAAACATGAATTGCCGCTCCCTTCACGTACAAACCCCTTCGCCACCGCTCCCACTGCCTTCTCCCACGCAGTTTTGGTCGTCCCCTCCGTGGCTCCAGAGAGTAGCAGAAACTACCCTCCTCACCCGCCACACCAAGGACTGCTACTTCTGCAAAGTAATGGATGCCCCAAGACTGCAAAGTAATGGACACCCCTAGACTGCAACGTCTAGTCTCGTCAAAACCTTAAGCCCGCAATCAGGCCACTCTACCTCGGCTGACTCTTAGCAATTCCTCTACGCACCAGGCAGAGCAGCTCCAACCAGACACAAATACACACAGAACACCAGCACACAAGACCAACGTCGCGAACCGGGACAAAAGAAGACTCACAGCGACAAAGAGGACTCCGGGACCACCCCTGCCAATGGGCAAGGCAATGGACAGGGCTCCGAGGGAGAACCTACGGCAGCCCTTGAAAAGCCATGAACCGTGCAGGGTTCCAAAGAGATGTGGCCACAACTGGCTAGATGGACGGGCAAGAAGCCCCTTTTAAAGGCCTAAAGATGCAGAGGATGTGCGGAACGAGTCCCACAACAGGGATCCAAGAAAACGGAAGAGTACCTCTTCCGGATTGCGAGGTGGGCTGCAAGGCCGCAGCAAAAGCCCGGTGTGCCTTGACCACAAAAGAGGACATCAAGACCTGCAGAAAATTTCAGACGCGGCACGGTGACTAGACAGACTAGACCCCAACAGATACAGGCTGGAACTGCCCTGCCCATGCAGGGTTTGGGCTCAGAAGTACGCCCCTCTGCCTTCACAGGCCCAAAGACGACTCTCCCTGCACAGCCTAGGCTAACCTCAAAACCCCTCCCTGCTAGCCCCAACCCGCCTCCCGCTTCCCACCTCTGCTCCCTCAACTTAGCTTTCAGAGGGCCACGACTCAAGCTGTCCTGGGCCAAAGCAGCTCAAATCACAGCGGCTAACAGTAATAATCCTGCAGTCACGGGGTTCCTCTTCAGCATCTGCAAGAAAAAAACAAAGAGAAAAACACAGTGCCAGCCGTCGGCACCACACCGCCAACATCTTCTACTACGCCCCGTCACCCATCGCAAAACCACACGGGCATTCTGCTCACCTGACCCTTGCTCGCTCAAACGTCAGAACCGGCAGCTGACACGGCCTGGGGCACCTGCAGTTCCAAGACCAAAATCTCCTTTTGTGACCATGAGAAATCTACACTCCCACGCTCCTCCTCACGACGACCCAGTCTCCCCTCAGGCGCTCACCCTCTTCCAGACGCTCCCCGAACAGCACCTGCCAAAACCAAAAACGCTCAGCTGAGTTGCTACATAGCACTTGGCTCTTAGACACCACCTCGGACAACCACCTCACCTTCTCACGCCGTTTGCTGACACCAAGCTGGGCCCCTCTGACGCCGCAGGCTGAACCTGCAAGAAGACACCTGCTTAGACACAACCCAAATAGACAGGCAGCTCCCAGCGAATCCCATCTCCCGCTACGTTACCTTCACCGCTCGGCCACCGAACCTCCATCACCTTGGGCTGACACGTCGAGGACGCGCTCCACCTGGAATCCATAAGCAGTCAAGGACGGCTGTACCTTCACGGACTCGAGGACACATGAACAACAACTGCTGCTCCACGCAACTCACCGTTGCTCTCTCCATCCAAGCCAGCTCCTCTGCCACTCTACTGCTTTGCCCACGGCCCCGTACCTTCAAAGCAAAACCAAAACCCATTATCTAGTCGCACAGCCCCCGGCCACATCTTCCCACCGACACCGCAGCAGACCCACCTCGCTAGGGCGCTCGCCCGCACGCATCTCCGTCCGTGCCTCTCGGCGCACAGGTCCGGCCTCTTCCTCTGAAAAACACAACAGCAAAGACATCACCCTGACGCTCAGCAACGCCCTAAGAAATCCAAGCCTCTCGCTTGCTTTTACTGAGGCCGCCTCTACTGGGCCTTACAGCCACGCTAAGCTAGTCCACAACCAAACCCAAACATGAATTGCCGCTCCCTTCACGTACAAACCCCTTCGCCACCGCTCCCACTGCCTTCTCCCACGCAGTTTTGGTCGTCCCCTCCGTGGCTCCAGAGAGTAGCAGAAACTACCCTCCTCACTCGCCACACCAAGGGCTGCTACTTCTGCAAAGTAATGGACGCCCCAAGACTGCAACGTCTAGTCTCGTCAAAACCTTAAGCCCGCAATCAGGCCACTCTACCTCGGCTGACTCTTAGCAATTCCTCTACGCACCAGGCAGAGCAGCTCCAACCAGACACAAATACACACAGAACACCAGCACACAAGACCAACGTCGCGAACCGGGACAAAATAAGACTCACAGCAACAAAGAGGACTCCGGGACCACCCCTGCCAATGGGCAAGGCAATGGACAGGGCTCCGAGGGAGAACCTACGGCAGCCCTGGAAAAGCCATGAACCGTGCAGGGTTCCAAAGAGATGTGGCCGCAACTGGCTAGATGGACGGGCAAGAAGCCCCTTTTAAAGGCCTAAAGATGCAGAGGATGTGCGGAACGAGTCCCTCAACAGGGATCCAAGAAAACGGAAGAGTACCTCTTCCGGATGGCGAGGCGGGCTGCAAGGCCGCAGCAAAAGCCCGGCGTGCCTTGACCACAAAAGAGGACATCAAGACCTGCAGAAAATTTCAGACGCGGCACGGTGACTAGACAGACTAGACCCCAACAGATACAGGCTGGAACTGCCCTGCCCATGCAGGGTTTGGGCTCAGAAGTACGCCCCTCTGCCTTCACCGGCCCAAAGACGACTCTCCCTGCACAGCCTAGGCTACCTTCAAAACCACTCCCTGCTAGCGCCAACCCGCCTCCCGCTTCCCACCTCTGCTCCCTCAACTTAGCTTTCAGAGGGCCACGACTCAAGCTGTCCTGGGCCAAAGCAGCTCAAATCACAGCGGCTAACGGTAATAATCCTGCAGTCACGGGGTTCCTCTTCAGCATCTGCAAGAAAAAATCAAAGAGGAAAACACAGTGCCAGCCGTCGGCACCACACCGCCAACATCTTCTACTACGCCCCGTCACCCATCGCAAAACCACACGGGCATTCTGCTCACCTGCCCCTTGCTCGCTCAAACGTCAGAACCGGCAGCTGACACGGCCTGGGGCACCTGCAGTTCCAAGACCAAAATCTCCTTTTGTGACCATGAGAAATCTACACTCCCACGCTCCTCCTCACGACGACCCAGTCTCCCCTCAGGCGCTCACCCTCTTCCAGACGCTCCCCGAACAGCACCTGCCAAAACCAAAAACGCTCAGCTGAGTTGCTACATAGCACTTGGCTCTTAGACACCACCTCGGACAACCACCTCACCTTCTCACGCCGTTTGCTGACACCAAGCTGGGCCCCTCTGACGCCGCAGGCTGAACCTGCAAGAAGACACCTGCTTAGACACAACCCAAATAGACAGGCAGCTCCCAGCGAATCCCATCTCCCGCTACGTTACCTTCACCGCTCGGCCACCGAACCTCCATCACGTTGGGCTGACACG
>NW_027207068.1:0-57382 GCF_032191515.1 Phaenicophaeus curvirostris
CTTTCTGCCCCCCAACTCCCTCTTTTTGCCCCCCTTACCCCCGTTTCTGCCCCCCGACCCCCCTTTCTGCCCCCCCGCAGGCCCCCTACGAGGGCTCGGAGCCCCCCCGCAAGCGGGAGGTGACGTCGGCGGCCGCCTCCTCGTTGCCCTTCGGGGCCGACGGCGACTACCGGGACCAGGATTACCGGCCCGAGGCCGGCGACGAGGAGCCGCGGGCCAGCACCATCGTCATGCTGCGCATGCTGCCGCCCGCCGCCACCGAGAGCGACGTGAGCCACCCCGCGGCTAGCACGGGCCCTCGGGGGCTAGCACGGGCCCTCGGGGGCTAGCACAGACCCTCTGGGGCTAGCACAGGCTCTCTGGGGCTAGCACAGGCTCTCTGGGGCTAGCACAGGCCCTCTTGGGGCTAGCACAGGCTCTCTGGGGCTAGCACAGGCTCTCTGGGCTAGCACAGGCCCTCTGGGCTAGCACAGGCCCTCTGGGGCTAGCACAGGCTCTCTTGGGGCTAGCACAGGCCCTCTGGGGCTAGCACAGGCCCTCTGGGCTAGCACAGGCCCTCTGGGCTAGCACAGGCCCTCTTGGGGCTAGCACAGACCCTCTGGGCTAGCACAGGCTCTCTTGGGGCTAGCACAGGCCCTCTGGGCTAGCACAGGCCCTCTTGGGGCTAGCACAGGCCCTCTGGGGCTAGCACAGGCCCTCTGGGGCTAGCACAGGCCTTCTGGGCTAGCACAGGCCCTCTGGGGCTAGCACAGGCCCTCTGGGCTAGCACAGGCCCTCTGGGGCTAGCACAGGCTCTCTGGGGCTAGCACAGGCCCTCTGGGCTAGCACAGGCCCTCTTGGGGCTAGCACAGGCCCTCTGGGGCTAGCACAGGCTCTCTGGGGCTAGCACAGGCCCTCTGGGCTAGCACAGGCCCTCTGGGCTAGCACAGGCCCTCTGGGGCTAGCACAGGCCCTCTGGGGCTAGCACAGGGCCCTCTTGGGGCTAGCACAGGCCCTCGGGGGCTAGCACAGGCCCTCTTGGGGCTAGCACAGGCCCTCTGGGCTAGCACAGGCCCTCTGGGGCTAGCATGGGCTCTCTGGGGCTAGCACAGGCCCTCTGGGCTAGCACAGGCCCTCTTGGGGCTAGCACAGGCCCTCTGGGCTAGCACAGGCTCTCTGGGGCTAGCACAGGGCCCCTTGGCCAAGCCACGCCCCCTCCCTTAAGCCACGCCCCTTCTATAGGCCACGCCCCCTCCCGTAGTCCATTCGCCCTAGGCCACGCCCCTTATTCTTTAGGCCACGCCCCCTCCATAAGCCCCTTTCATAGCTCGTTGCATTTAGGCCACGCCCCCTTGCCCATTAGGCCACGCCCCCTCGCTTAGGCCACGCCCCCTTGCCCCTTAGGCCACGCCCCCTCGCTTAGGCCACGCCTCCCCCCTGGGGCTCCCCTAGGTTCCCTTTAGCTGCTGTCAGGGGAGGGTCTCGGGGGGTCCCCAGCCCCTGGGTGGCCCCCCCAGATGTTTGGGGCCCCCCCAGATGTTTAGGGCCCCCCCCAGGTGTTTGGGGGGCCCCCCAGATGTTGGGGCTCCCCCCCAAGATGTTTTTTTCTCCTCCTTCCCCCCCCAGATCCGGGCGCAGCTACAGGCACAGGGGGTGCAGCCCCGCGAGGTCCGGCTGATGCGCAACAAATCCTCCGGTGAGCACAGCACCCAAGGGTGCTGGATCCCACCCCCAGGGGCACCCAAGGGGGCTGGATCCCACCCCCAGGGGCACCCAGGGGGGCTGGATCCCACCCCCAGGGGCACCCAGGGGGGCTGAATCCCACCCCCAGGGGCACCCGAGGGCGCGGGGTCCCTCCCAAGGGCGCTAAATCCCACCCCCCGGGGCACCCAAGGGCGCTGGGTTGTTCTTCAGAGGCACCCGAGGGTGCTAATTCCACTCTCAGAGGGCACCCAGGGCTGTCGCGTGGAATTTAGGGGGCACCCAGGGGTGCTGGAATCCCTCCTAGGGGCACCCAGGGGTGCTGATTCCATCCTCAGGGGCACCCGGGGGTGCCGGTCTCTTCCTTAGGGGCACCCAGGGGTGCTGATCCCTTCCCCAGGAGCACCCAGGGGTGCTTATTCCGTCCCCAGGGGCACCCAGGGGTGCTGGTCCCAGCTCTAGGAGCACCCAGGGGTGCTGGTCCCTTCCCCAGGAGCACCCAGGGGTGCTGACTCCGTCCCCAGGAGCACCCAGGGGTGTCCTAGGAGCACCCAGGGGTGCTGGTTCCATCCCCAGGGGCACCCAGGGGTGCCGGTCCCAGCTCTAGGAGCACCCAGGGGTGCTGATCCCTTTCCCAGGGGCACCCAGGGGTGCCGCTCTTGTCCCTAGGGAGCACCCAGGGGTGCCCATCTCCCTCTCAAGGGGCACCCAGGGGTGCCAAACCCACACCCGGCAGCACCCAGGGGTGCTGGTCCCTTTCCCCAGGAGCACCCAGGGGTGCTGATCCCGTTCCTAGGGGGCACCCAGGGGTGCTGGTTCCATCCTCAGGGGCACCCAGGGGTGCTGATCCCACTTCTAGGAGCACCCAGGGGTGCTGATCCCACTTCTAGGAGCACCCAGGGGTGCTGGCTCCATCCCCAAGAGCACCCAGGGGTGCTGATTCCATCCCCAGGAGCACCCAGGGGTGCTGATTCCTTCCCCAGGAGCACCCAGGGGTGCTGTTCCCAGCTCTAGGGGCACCCAGGGGTGCTGGTCCCAGTTCTAGGAGCACCCAGGGGTGCTGTCTCAGCTCCAGGAGCACCCAGGGGTGCTGGTCCCAGTTCTAGGAGCACCCAAGGGTGCTGTCCCAGTTCTAGGGGCACCCAGGGGTGCTGGTCTCAGTTCTAGGGGCACCCAGGGGTGCTGATCCCGTTCCTAGGGGGCACCCAGGGGTGCTGGTCCCAGCTCTAGGGGCACCCAGGGGTGCTGATCCCAGCTCTAGGGGCACCCAGGGGTGCTGTTCCCAGTTCTAGGAGCACCCAGGGGTGCTGATCCTGTTCCTAGGGGGCACCCAGGGGTGCTGATCCCGCTTCTAGGAGCACCCAGGGGTGCTGGCTCCATCCCCAAGAGCACCCAGGGGTGCTGATTCCTTCCCCAGGAGCACCCAGGGGTGCTGGTCCCAGCTCTAGGGGCACCCAGGGGTGCTGTTCCCAGTTCTAGGAGCACCCAGGGGTGCTGATCCCAGCTCTAGGAGCCCCCAGGGGTGCTGATCCCACTTCTAGGGGCACCCAGGGGTGCTGATCCCGCTTCTAGGAGCACCCAGGGGTGCTGGTCTCAGCTCTAGGGGCACCCAGGGGTGCTGATCCCAGTTCTAGGGGCACCCAGGGGTGCTGGTCCCAGCTCTAGGGGCACCCAGGGGTGCTGATCCCACTTCTAGGGGCACCCAGGGGTGCTGGTCCCACTTCTAGGAGCACCCGGGGTGCTGATCCCACTTCTAGGGGCACCCAGGGGTGCTGATCCTGTTCCTAGGGGGCACCCAGGGGTGCTGGTCCCAGTTCTAGGGGGCACCCAGGGGTGCTGGTCTCAGCTCCAGGAGCACCCAGGGGTCCCCATCTTATCCCCAGGAGCACCCAGGGGTGCTGGTCCCAGTTCTAGGAGCACCCAGAGGGTCCCTGAAGCACCCGGGGGGGGGGGGGGATCAAAACCAGTTTGGAAGGCGTCCCAGTAGCACCCAGGGGTGCCCAGTATCCCCCAGTAACACTGGAGGGGGCCCAGTGCCTCCAGTATCCCCCATGGGTTCCCGGTATCCCCTATGGGTTCCCAGCAGGCCCTGTGGGTTCCCAGTATCCCCAGTCTCCCCCATGGTGGGTTCCCAGTCTCCCCAGTCTCCCCAGTCTCCCCAGTAGCCCCGTCGGGTGCTGTTCCCCAGGTCAGAGTCGCGGTTTCGCCTTCGTCGAGTTCCAGCGCGTGGAGGAGGCGGCGCGGTGGATGGCGGCCAACCAGGTACTGGTTATACTGGTTATACTGGTTATACTGGGCTGCACTGG
Source organism: Phaenicophaeus curvirostris (assembly GCF_032191515.1). Classification (NCBI taxonomy): domain Eukaryota; kingdom Metazoa; phylum Chordata; class Aves; order Cuculiformes; family Cuculidae; genus Phaenicophaeus; species Phaenicophaeus curvirostris. The sequence goes on from NW_027207068.1 coordinate 3,987, forward strand.
GCTTTACTCCTCTCTACAGGGCTCCACTGGGCCCCACTGGTGTGTACTGGTGTCTGTTAGGCAGCACTGGTGTTTACTGGTGTGTACTGGTGCGTATTTATTAGGCAGTACTGGTGTTTACTGGTTTGTACTGGTGCGTTCCGGCTTTTATTGCCTTTTACTGGTCTTTACTGGTTTTTAGGAAGCGATTCTGGGAAGTAGAGAGTTGTACTGGGCTGTACTGGTGCGTACTGGGCTGTACTGGGCAGTGCTAGTGTGTACTGGGATGTGGTTTTTAAGCGGTACTGGTCTTTACTGGTTTTTATTGGGCTTTACTGGTTTTTACTGGTTTCTAATAAATAATCCCAGTATGTGCTGGGTTGTACTGGTTTATATAGGGAAGTACTGGGCTGTACTGGACTATACTGGGCTGTACTGGTATCTATTTATTAGGCAGTGCTGGTGCTTACTGGTTTTTACTGGTGCATACTGGTCTTAATTGGTGTGTACTGGTGTTTGCTGGTGTTTAATAAGTGGTTCTGGTGCATACTGGGTTATACTGGTCCCTGCAGAGAAGTACTGGGTTGTACTGGTCTCTACTGGGCTGTACTGGTGGATACGGGATGGGATCGGATCTTACTGGTCTGGACTGGGAGTGACTGGGAGCGACTGGGGTGGCCTCAGCGGTGCTGGTTTATACTGGTTTCTACTGGTTTATACTGGGGGGCCTGATTTTTTGAGGTTCACTAGTTGTTCCTGGGAGGTACTGGGAGCTACTGGTCTATACTGGTCTGGACTGGTTTGTAGTTGCCTGTAGTGGTTTATATTGGTTTATACTGGTTTGTACTGGGAGTACTGGGTGCCTCCCATTTATTCTGCTTTATACTGGGCTGCACTGGTTTATACTGGGAGGCGCCGCCTTCCTCCTCCCCCCGAGTCCCGGCCCTCGTGCGAGCCCTTGGGGGGGGGGGTCTGAGCCCTCGTGCGAGGCCTCGTGCCTCCTCGTGCGAGCCCTGGGTGCCCCCGCTCCCCTCCTCGTGCAAACCCTCGTGCGAGCCCTCGTGCGAGGCCTCGTGCCTCCTCGTGCGAGCCCTGGGTGCCCCCGCTCCCCTCCTCGTGCAAACCCTCGTGCGAGGCCTCGTGCGAGGCCTCGTGCCTCCTCGTGCGAGCCCTGGGTGCCCCTGCTCCCCCCCTCGTGCGAGCCCTCGTGCCGGCGCTGCGTGAGGGGGTTCAGAGCCCTCGTGCGAGCCCTCGTGCCTCCTCGTGCGAGGGCCCCGTGAGCCCTGGGTGCCCCTGGTTCCCCCCCCCCCACCTCGTGCGAGCCCCGATGCCCCTCGGTTCGAGCCCCCCCCCCCCGGTTCGGGGCCCGGGCGAGGGGTTGCGAGCCCCTCGTGCGAGCCCCTCGTGCGAGCCCCTCGTGCCCCGCAGGCGGGGCTGGTGCTGCTGGGGCAGCGAGTGTCCTTGCACTACAGTGACCCCAAACCCAAGAGCAACGAGGACTGGCTCTGCGGGAAGGTGCCGGGGGGCTGGGGGGGGCACCTGGGGGGCTGGGGGGGCACTTGGGGGGCTGGGGGGGGGCTTGGAGGGGGAGTTGGGGGGCACCTGGGGGGCTGGGGGGGGCACTTGGGGGGCTGGGGGGGCGTGGAGGGCGAGTTGGGGGGCACTTGGGGGGCTGGGGGGGCTTGGAGGGGGAGTTGGGGGGCACCTGGGGGGCATTGGGGGGGAGTTGGGGGGCACCTGGGGGGCTGGGGGGGCACTTGGGGGGCTGGGGGGGCGTGGAGGGCGAGTTGGGGGGCACCTGGGGGGCTGGGGGGCACCTCAGGGGCACTTGGGGGGATGGGGGGGGTGTGGAGGGGGAGTTGGGGGGCACTTGGGGGGATGGGGGGGGCTTGGAGGGGGAGTTGGGGGGCACTTGGGGGGATGGGGGGGTGTGGAGGGGGAGTTGGGGGGCTGCGGGGGGCTTGGAGGGGGAGTTGGGGGGCACTTGGGGGGCTGGGGGGGTGTGGAGGGGGAGTTGGGGGGCACTTGGGGGGATGGGGGGGTGTGGAGGGGGAGTTGGGGGGCACTTGGGGGGATGGGGGGGGCTTGGAGGGGGAGTTGGGGGGCACTTGGGGGGATGGGGGGGTGTGGAGGGGGAGTTGGGGGGCTGCGGGGGGCTTGGAGGGGGAGTTGGGGGGCACTTGGGGGGCTGGGGGGGCACCTCAGGGGCACTTGGGGGGCTGGGGGGGGCTTGGAGGGGGAGTAGGGGGGCACTTGGGGGGCACTTGGGGGGCTGGGGGGGCAGCTGGGGGGCACTTGGGGGGCTGGGGGGGTCTCGGAGGGGGAGTTGGGGGGCACTTAGGGGGGTGGAGGGGGAGTTGGGGGGCACAGAGGGACCTTTGTTGGGGGGGGGGGTCCCCACTGCTGCTTTTGGGGTGAAACTCTCGGGTTTTGGGGCTCAGTGCGGGGTCCAGAACTTCAAACGGCGCGAAAAATGCTTCAAGTGCGGAGTCCCCAAAGCTGGTGAGTGACCCCAAACCCCCAAATCCCTCCGTTTCACCCCAAAATCCCCCCGAGGAACCCAAAATCCTTCTTTTTCACCCCAAAATCACACCCGGGGGACCCAAAATCTCTCTATTTCACCCCAAAATCACCCTGGGGGACCCAAAATCCCTCCGTTTCACCCCAAAATCACCCCCGGGGACCCAAAATCCTTCCTTTTCACCCCAAAATCACCTCCAGGGGACCCAAGATCCCTCCTTTTCACCCCAAAATTCCCCTGGGGGGACCCAAAATCCCTCATTTTCACCCCAAAATCACCCTGGAGGACCCTAAATCCCTCCTTTTCACCCCAAAATCACCCCAGGGGGACCCAAAATCCCTCCTTTTCACCCCAAAATCACCCTGGGGGACCCAAAATCCCTCTGTTTCACCCCAAAATCACCCCAGGGGGATCCAAAATCCCTCCTTTTCACCCCAAAATCATCGGGGGGGGACCCAAAATCCTTCATTTTCACCCCAAAATCACACCCAGGGACCCAAAATCCTTCCTTTTCACCCCAAAATCACCCCGAGGAACCCAAAATCCTTCTTTTTCACCCCAAAATCACACCCGGGGGACCCAAAATCTCTCTATTTCACCCCAAAATCACCCCAGGGGGACCCGAAATCCCTCCTTTTCACCCCAAAATCACAGCCAGGGGACCCAAAATCTCTCTATTTCACCCCAAAATCACCTCCAGGGGACCCAAAATCCCTTCTTTTCACCCCAAAATCACCCCTGGGAGACCCAAAATCCCTCCGTTTCACCCCAAAATCACCCTGGGGGGACCCAAAATCCCTCATTTTCACCCCAAAATTCCCCTGGGGGGACCCAAAATCCCTCCGTTTCACCCCAAAATCACCGCGAGGAACCCAAAATCCTTCTTTTTCACCCCAAAATCACACCCGGGGGACCCAAAATCTCTCTATTTCACCCCAAAATCACCCCTGGGGACCCAAAATCCCTCCTTTTCACCCCAAAATCCCCCCGGGGACCCAAAATTCCTCCATTTCATCCCAAAATCACCCCCGGGGACCCAAAATCTCTCCGTTTCACCCCAAAATCACCCTGGAGGACCCAAAATCCCTCCGTTTCACCCCAAAATCACCCCCGGGGACCCAAAATCCTTCCTTTTCACCCCAAAATCACCTCCAGGGGACCCAAAATCCCTCCTTTTCACCCCAAAATTCCCCTGGGGGACCCAAAATCCCTCCTTTTCACCCCAAAATCACCCCAGGGGGACCCAAAATCCCTCTGTTTCACCCCAAAATCACCCTGGAGGACCCTAAATCCCTCCTTTTCACCCCAAAATCACCCCAGGGGGACCCAAAATCCCTCCTTTTCACCCCAAAATCATCGGGGGGGGACCCAAAATCCTTCATTTTCACCCCAAAATCACCCTGGGGGGACCCAAAATCCCTCATTTTCACCCCAAAATTCCCCTGGGGGGACCCAAAATCCCTCCGTTTCACCCCAAAATCACCCCGAGGAACCCAAAATCCTTCTTTTTCACCCCAAAATCACCCTGGGGGACCCAAAATCCTTCTTTTTCACCCCAAAATCACACCCGGGGGACCCAAAATCTCTCTGTTTCACCCCAAAATCACCTCCAGGGGACCCAAAATCTCTCCGTTTCACCCCAAAATCACCCCTGGGGACCCAAAATCCCTCCTTTTCACCCCAAAATCCCCCCGGGGACCCAAAATTCCTCCATTTCATCCCAAAATCACCCCCGGGGACCCAAAATCTCTCCGTTTCACCCCAAAATCACCCTGGAGGACCCAAAATCCCTCCGTTTCACCCCAAAATCACCCCCGGGGACCCAAAATCCTTCCTTTTCACCCCAAAATCACCTCCAGGGGACCCAAAATCCCTCCTTTTCACCCCAAAATTCCCCTGGGGGACCCAAAATCCCTCATTTTCACCCCAAAATCCCCCCAGGGACCCAAAATCCCTCCTTTTCACCCCAAAATCACCCTGGGGGACCCAAAATCCCTCTGTTTCACCCCAAAATCACCCCAGGGGGATCCAAAATCCCTCCTTTTCACCCCAAAATCATCGGGGGGGGACCCAAAATCCTTCATTTTCACCCCAAAATCACACCCAGGGACCCAAAATCCTTCCTTTTCACCCCAAAATCACCCCGAGGAACCCAAAATCCTTCTTTTTCACCCCAAAATCACACCCGGGGGACCCAAAATCTCTCTATTTCACCCCAAAATCACACCCGGGGGACCCAAAATCCCTCCTTTTCACCCCAAAATCACACCCAGGGACCCTAAATCTCTCTGTTTCACCCCAAAATCACCCTGGGGGACCCAAAATCCTTCCTTTTCACCCCAAAATCACCCCGAGGAACCCAAAATCCCTTCTTTTCACCCCAAAATCACCCCTGGGAGACCCAAAATCCCTCCGTTTCACCCCAAAATCACCCTGGGGGGACCCAAAATCCCTCCGTTTCACCCCAAAATCCCCCCGAGGACCCAAAATTCCTCCATTTCATCCCAAAATCTTCCCGGGGGACCCCAAAATCCCTCCTTTTCACCCCAAAATCACCTTGGGAGACCCAAAATCCTTTTTTTTCACCCCAAAATCACCCCCGGGGACCCTAAATCCCTCTTTTTCACCCCAAAATCCCTCTTTTTCACCCCAAAATCCCTCTTTTTCACCCCAAACCACCTAATATTGGCGTTTGGCCACCAAATTTTGGGGTTCAACCACCAGATTTTGGGGTCCAGGTGCCACATTTTGGGGTTCTACCTCCCAATTTGGGGCCAAATCATCTGATTTTGGGGTCCAACCACCAATTTTGGGGTCCCACCCCCCAATTTTGGGGTCCCACCACGAGATTTTGGGGTCCAACCCCCACATTTTGGGGTCCAACCCCCCCGATTTGGGGTTCTCCACCCGCTTTTGGGGCTGAACCCCGAGATTTTTGGGGGGTTCTCCTGACCTGGGGGGGGGGGGTTGTTTTTTTTGGGGTGCAGAAGCCGAGCAGCGAGGTCCCGGGGGGCCCCGAGCGGAGCTGGTGCCGGGGGGGGGCGCGGGGCTCCTCCCCCTCCCCCAGTCCTACACCCCCAATTTGGGGGGGACCCCGGGGGGACCCCAAGGTGGCAGCGAACCCGGAGCTGAAAACGCCAACGACAGTGAGTTTGGGGGGCAAAAAAAGGGGGTTCGGGGGGGCCTGGGGGGGGCAAAAGGGGATTTGGGGGGGTCTGGGGGGGTAAATGGAGGTTTGGGGGTGTCCTGGGGGGGTAAAAGGGGGTTTGGGGGTTCTGGGGGGGGTAAAATGGGGTTTGGGGGGGTAAAAGGGGATTTGGGGGGGTCCTGGGGGGGTAAAAGGGGGTTTGGGGGGGTCTGGGGGGGGTAAAAGGGGATTTGGGGGGGTCCTGGAGGGGTAAAAGGGGGTTGGGGGGGATCCGGGGGGGGTAAAAGGGGATTTGGGGGGGTCTTGGGGGGGTAAAAGGGGATTTGGGGGGGTAAAAATGGGGAATTTGAGGGGGGTAAATGGGGATTTTAGGGCTCAACCACCAGGTTTTGGGGTTCGACCACGAGATTTTGAGGTTCAACCCCCAAATTTTGGAGTCTAACCACTAGATTTTGAGGTTCAACCACCAAATCTTGGAGCTCGAGCACCAAATTTGAGGTTCAACCACCAGATTTTGGGTTTCAACCACCAGATTTTGGGTTCCAACCAGCCAGTTTTGGGTTTCAACCACCAGATTTTGGGTTCCAACCACCAAATTTTGGGTTCCAACCGCTGGATTTGAAGTTCAACCACCAAATTTGAGGTTTAACTGCCAGACTTTGGGTTTCAACCACCAGATTTTGGGTTTCAATCACCAAATTTGAGGTTCAACCACCAAATTTTGGGTTTCAACCACCAGATTTTGGGTTTCAGCCTCCAAATTTTGGGGTTCAGCTGCGAGATTTGAGGTTCAAGCACCAAATTTTGGGTTTCAACCACCAGATTTTGGGTTCCAACCGCCAGATTTGAGGTTCAACCTCCAAATTTGAGGTTTAACTACCAGGTTTTGGGTTTCAACCACCAGGTTTTGGGTTTCAACCACCAGATTTGAGGTTCAATCTCCAAATTTTGGGTTTCAACCACCAGATTTTGGGTTCCAACCGCCCAACTTTGGGTTCCAACCAGAATATTTGACGTTCAACCACTAGATTTTGGGTTCCAACCAACAAATTTGAGGTTCAAACACCAGATTTTGGGTTTCAACCACCCAATTTTGGGTTTCAACCACCAGCTTTTGGCTTCCAACCAACAAATTTGAGGTTTAACCACCAGATTTTGGGTTCCAACTACCAGATTTGAGGTTCAACCACCCAATTTTGGGTTTCAACCACCAGATTTTGGGTTCCAACCACCCAATTTTGTGTTTCAACCACCAGATTTTGGGTTCCAACCACCCAGTTTTGGGTTTCAACCACCAGATTTTGGGTTCCAACCACCAGATTTTGGGTTCCAACCACAAGATTTGAGGTTCAACCTCCAAATTTTGGGTTTCAACGACCAGATTTTGGGTTTCAACCACCAAATTTGAGGTTCAACCACCAAATTTTGGGTTTCAACCACCAGATTTTGGGTTCCAACCGCCCAACTTTGGGTTCCAACCAGAATATTTGAGATTCAGCCACTAGATTTTGGGTTCCAATCACCAAATTTGAGGTTCAACCACCCAATTTTGGGTTTCAACCACCAGATTTGAGGTTCAACCACCAAATTTTGGGTTCCAACCACCCAAGTTTGGGTTTCAACCACCAAATTTGAGGTTCAACCCCCAGATTTTGGGTTCCAACCACGAGATTTGAGGTTCAACCACCAGATTTTGGGTTCCAACCACGAAATTTTGGGTTCCAACCACTAGATTTCGAGGTTCCACCGCCCCATTTTGCAGTTTGACCGCCGCATCTCCGCTTGAACCCCCAAACTTTGACCTTCCACCCCCGAATTTTGACTTCCCGCTCCCGAATCTTGGGGTCCCACCCCCCTGACCCCCCTTTTTCCGCCCCCCGCAGCCATCATCCTGCGCAACCTGCACCCTCAGAGCAGCCTCGAGTCCATCCTGGCGGCGCTCGCCCCCTTCGCCGCCCTCTCGGCCGCCAACGTCCGCGTCATCAAGGACCGACAGACGCAGCTCAACCGCGGCTTCGCCTTCGTCCAGCTCGCCACCATCGTGGTGGGTCACCCCGACTCCGCGGGGACCCCGAAACCCGCTCCCCGCGCCCCAAAACGGCTCCCGGGTCCCTTTATGGCTCCCCAGGTCCCTTTATGGCTCCTCGGGTTCCTTCAGAAGGTCCTTCTCGGGGTCTCCAGCTCCTTTTTGGGGTCTCCAGATCCTTTTTGAGGGTCTCCAGGTTCTTTTTGAGGGTCTCCAGGTCCTTGTTGGGGTCTCCAGGTCCTTTTTGGGGTGCTCTTGGTCCTTTTTGGGGTCCCCTTGGTCCTTTTTTTGGGGTCCTGGGGTGGATTTTGAGTCCTTTTGGTCCTTTTTAGGTCCCCTTGGTCCTTTTTGGAGCCCCTGGGTGATTCTGGGGGTCCCCCAGGTCCTTTTTGGGGTTTCCTTGGTCCTTTTTGGGGGTCTCCAGATCCTTTTTGGGGTCTCCAGGTCCTTTTTGAGGGTCTCCAGGTCCTTTTTGGGGTCCTCTTGGTCCTTTTTGAGCTCTTCTTGGTCCTTTTCAGTGATCTCGGGGTGGATTTTGACTCCTCTTGGTCCTTTTTGGGGTCCACTTGGTCCCTTTGGGGTCCCCATAGTCCCTTTTGGGTCCCCTTCATCCTTTTTTTGGGGTCCTGGGGTGGATTATTGAGTCCTCTTGGTCCTTTTTAGGTCCCCTTGGTCCTTTTTGGTGTTTCTGGGGGTCCCCCAGGTCCTTTTTGGGGTCCCCTTGATCCTTTTTGCTGCCCCCTGGGTGGTTTTGGGGTCTCCTGGGTCCATTTTTAGGGTCCTCAGGTCCCTTTTTGGGTCCCCTTGGTCCTTTTTTGGAGCCCCTGAGTGTTTTTGGGGGTCCCTCAGCACCTTTTTGGAGCCCTCAGGTGCCTTTTTGAGTCCTCTAGTTCCTTTTTTGGAGCCCCTGGGTGTTTTTGGGGTCCCTTCAGCCCTTTTTGGGGTCCCCGGGTCCATTTCTGAGTTCCCTGCACCCCTTTTTTGGTCCTTTTCCTCCTTTTTTTGACCCCCCTGGTTGCTTTCGGGTCCCGCTGGGTCCATTTTTACGCCCCTGCGCCCCTTTCGTCGTCCCTTCTTTCCACTTTTTGAGCCCCCGGGGTCCGTTTTCGGGGTCCCCCCGTCCCTTCTGGGCTCCCCCGGGGTCCGTTTTCGGGGTCCCCCTCACCCCTCACCCCCCTCAGGAGGCGTCTCAGCTGCTCCAGATGCTGCAGGCGCTGCAGCCGCCGCTTCACATCGATGGGAAAAGCATCAACGTCGAGTTCGCTAAAGGCTCCAAGCGGTGAGGCCACGCCCCCTCGGCTCAGGCCACGCCCCCTCGGCTCAGGCCACGCCCCCTCGGCTCAGGCCACGCCCCCACACCTTAAGCCACGCCCCCAGACCCTAAACCCCGCCCCTTTTCCCATAGGGAGGGGCAGGGGGCGGGGCCAGGGGAGGGTCCCCCCCGCGCCAGCGCCGCCTCCGTCGCCTCCACGGCCATCGCCGCCGCCCAGTGGGCCCTGTCGCAGGTTTGGGGGGGGCCGGGGGTCAGGGGGGGCTTGGAAGGGGAGTTGGGGGTCAGGGAGGGACTTTGGGGGGGGGCTTGGGGGTCGAGGGGGCTTGGGAGGGGGGTTGGGGGGCACTTAGGGGGCGCTTGGGGGTCGGGGGGGGCTTGGAGGGGGAGTTGGGGGGCACTTGGGGGTCAGGGAGGGACTTTAGGGGGGGTCAGGGGGGTCTTGGAGGGGGAGTTGGGGGGCACTTGGGGGTCAAGGAGGGACTTTAGGGGGGTCGGGGGGCTCTTGGAGGGGGAGTTGGGGAGGAGGGTTTTATGAATGGAGCGTGGGAATTTATGAATGGGGAAGTTATGAATGAAGGGGTTTTTATCAACGGGGGGAGTTATCAATGGGGGTTTTATGAATGAATGAGGGGAGTTATCAATGGAACAGGGGGGTTATCAGTGGAATAGAGGGTTTTATCAATGGAATGGGGGGGTTATCAATAGAGGGGGGGGGTTATCAATAGAGGGGGGGTTTTCTAACCCCCCCCCTTCTTCCCTCCCCAGGCTGCTCCGGGCTCGGAGCCCTCGTGGGGGGGGGCTGAGGACCCCCCCGCGGATTTCGGCTCCTTCTACCAAGCCGAGGAGGCTCTGGGGGGGCCCCCCCCGCCCCCCGGGCCCCCCCTGGCCCCGAGCGGCCCCCCCAAGGCCGACGGCGCCGCCTCCGGTGAGGGGGGGGGGGGGGCTATAGAGGAGGGGGGGGCCCTATGGATTTGGGGGGGGCCCTATGGATTTGGGGGGTGGCTCTATGGAAGGAGGAGCCCTATGGATGGGGGTCTCTATGGATTTGGGGGGGTCCCTATGGATTGGGGGGGGTCTTTATGGAATGGGGAGCCCCCCCCCCCATGAACTAGGGGGGGTCCCTATGGATTTTGGGGGGGTCCCTATGGATTTGGGGGGTGGCTCTATGGAAGGAGGAGCCCTATGGATGGGGGTCTCTATGGATTTGGGGGGGTCCCTATGGATTGGGGGGGGTCTCTATGGAATGGGGAACCCCCCCTATGAACTAGGGGGGAGCCCCTATGGATTTGGGGGGGGTCCCTATGGATTTGGGGGTGGTTCTATGGAAGGAGGAGCCCTATGGATGGGGGTCTATGGATTTGGGGGGGTCCCTATGGATTGGGGGGGTCTTTATGGAATGGGGAGCCCCCCCCCTATGAACTAGGGGGGGTCCCTATGGATTTTGGGGGGGTCCCTATGGATTGGGGGGAGTCTTTATGGAATGGGGAACCCCCCCCTATGAACTAGGGGCTGTCCCTATGGATTTGGGGGGAGCCTATATGGTTTGGGAGGGGGCTCCCTATGGATTTGGGGGGTCCCTATGGATTCGGGGGGGTCCCTACGGATTGGGGGGGCCCCTATAGATTTTGGGGTCCCCTCTATCATCCCCCCCAGGTGCGGAGGAGCCGGGGGTGCCGGGTTTGGAGCCTCCGGGGGGGTCGGGGGGCGTGGGGGGGGGGCGGCTCCTTCTCTCGCGCCCCCCCCGGGGGGAGCCCCTACGCCCCCCAATCCGGGGACCCCCCCTCCAGCAACAACCCCCCCAGCCAGGTGAGTGAACCCCAAAATATAAGGGGGACCCCAAAAAGTGGGGGGGGACCCCAAGAAGGGGGGAGGGAAGGGGGGGGCAGAGATTTGGACCCCAAAAATGGGGGGGGGAGGGTAAAAAAAAGGGGTTTCCCTAATGGATTTGGGGTGCTGCCCCCCCCCCAGAGCTACGCGGGGCCCCCCAAGACTGAGCCCCCCAGTGCTGCCCCCCCCGCGGCCCCCCCCACAGCGACCCCCAGCGCCGACCCCTACGGGCAGTTCCGTGAGTTTTGGGGGGGGGCTTGGGGGGGGGGGTGTGAAATTTGGGGTACGGGGGGGGGGGTCTAGGGGGCTGGGGGGGGCGGTTTGGGGGGGCTGAGGGGGGTCTGTGGGGTGGGGGGGGCAGTTTAGGGGGGTCTAGGGTGGGGGGGCGGTTTTGGGGGGTCTATGGGGTGGGGGGGCAGTTTGGGGGGGTCTGTGGGGTGGGGGGGGCAGTTTAGGGGGGTCTATGGGGTGGGGGGGGCAGTTCTGGGGGGGTCTGTGGGGTGGGGGGGCAGTTTGGGGGGGTCTGTGGGGTGGGGGGGGCAGTTTAGGGGGGTCTATGGGGTGGGGGGGCGGTTTTGGGGGGTCTATGGGGTGGGGGGGGCAGTTTTGGGGGGGTCTGTGGGGTGGGGGGGCAGTTTAGGGGGGTCTATGGGGTGGGGGGGGCAGTTCTGGGGGGGTCTGTGGGGTGGGGGGGCAGTTTAGGGGGGTCTATGGGGTGGGGGGGGCGGTTTTGGGGGGTCTATGGGGTATGGGGGGGTCAGAGGATTTTGGGGTCCCCCCTGACCCCCCCCTTTCTGCCCCCCCCCCCCCCCCCCAGCTGTTCCCGACGTCTCCACTTATCAATATGACGAGACCTCCGGCTACTACTACGACCCCCTCACGGGGCTCTATTACGACCCCCACTCCCAGGTGAGAAGGATTTTGGGGTGAAAAACAGGAATTTTGGGTCCGTCCCCCCCCTTCAGGAAAAAAAAAATTCCGAAAAAACGGCGATTTTGGGGCTTAAAACGGCTCAAAACGCGTTTTGGGGCGAAAAAAGTGAGATTTGGGGCAGCGAACGGGGCCGTTTGGGTGCTGGGGGGGGGGGAATCGGGGCCCCTTCCCCGAATTAAAGGAAAATTTGGGTTGAAAAAGTGGGAAATCGGGTCCAAAAAGTGCAATTTTGGTGCTGAAAACGGTGTTTTAAGGCTAAAAAGATTTTTTGGGGTGAAACTCGCAGATTTAGGTTAAAAAGGGTCAATTTGGGAGGAAAAAGAGACGTTTTGGGGTTGAAAAGGGGCGTTTTGGGGGTCAAGGGGGTCCGTTTTGGGTCGAAAAGGAAGAGTTTTGGGTGCAGGGGTCGGTTTTGGGGGTGAAAAGCGTCAGTTTGGGGGTGAAAAGGTCAATTTTGGGGTGAAATGCATCAATTTTGGGGTGAAATGTGCTAATTTTGGGGTGCAACGTGTCAATTTGGGGCTGAATTCATCAATTTTGGGGTGAAATGCATCAATTTTGGGGTGAAATGTGCTAATTTTGGGGTGCAACGTGTCAATTTGGGGCTGAATTCATCAATTTTGGGGTGAAATGCATCAATTTTGGGGTGAAATGTGCTAATTTTGGGGTGCAACGTGTCAATTTGGGGCTGAATTCATCAATTTTGGGGTGAAATGCATCAATTTTGGGGTGAAACGCATCAATTTTGGGGTGAAATGTGCTAATTTTGGGGTGAAACGTGTCAATTTGGGGCTGAATTCATCAATTTTGGGGTGAAAGGTGTCGATTTGGGGCTGAATTCATCAATTTTGGGGTGAAATCAGTCAATTTGGGGGTAAAATGCATCGATTTTGGGGTGAAATGAATCAATTTTGGGGTGAAATGCATCGATTTGGGGGTGAAATCAGTCAATTTTGGGGTGAAATGCATCGATTTTGGGGTGAGTGCGTCAATTTTGGGGTGAAATGCACCAATTTTGGGGTGAAACGCATCAATTTTGGGGTGAAATGTGCTAATTTTGGGGTGCAACATGTCAATTTTGGGCTGAATTCGTCAATTTTGGGGTGAAATGTGTCGATTTGGGGCTGAATGCATCAATTTTGGGGTAAAACGCATCAATTTTGGGGTTGAAAAGGTCAATTTTGGGGTGAAATGCATCAATTTTGGGGTGAAATGCATCAATTTTGGGTTAAATGTGCTAATTTTGGGGTGAAACGTGTCAATTTGGGGCTGAATGCATCAATTTTGGGGTAAAATGCATCAATTTTGGGGTGAGTGCATCAATTTTGGAGTAAAATGCATCCATTTTGGGGTAAAAGATGCTAATTTGGGGGTGAATTGTGCTAATTTCGCGCTGAACTCATCAATTTTGGGGTGAAACGCCTCGATTTGGGGCTGAATGCCTCAATTTTGGGGCTGAATGCATCAATTTTGGGGTGAAACGCCTCGATTTGGGGCTGAATGCCTCAATTTTGGGGCTGAATGCCTCAATTTTGGGGTGAAACGCCTCGATTTGGGGCTGAATGCCTCAATTTTGGGGCTGAATGCCTCAATTTTGGGGTGAAACGCCTCGATTTGGGGCTGAATGCCTCAATTTTGGGGCTGAATGCATCAATTTTGGGGTGAAACGCATCAATTTTGGGGTGAAATGTGCTAATTTTGGGGTGAAACGTGTCAATTTGGGGCTGAATTCATCAATTTTGGGGTGAAATCAGTCAGTTTTGGGGTAAAATGCATCAATTTTGGGGTGAATTGCATCGATTTTGGGGTAAAATGCATCAATTTTGGGGTGAAATGCATCAATTTTGGGGTAAAATGAATCAATTTTGGGGTGAAATGCATCAATTTTGGGTTAAATGTGCTAATTTTGGGGTGAAACATGTCAATTTGGGGCTGAATGCATCAATTTTGGGGTAAAACGCATCAATTTTGGGGTGAGTGCATCAATTTTGGAGTAAAATGCATCCATTTTGGGGTAAAAGATGCTAATTTTGGGGTGAATTGTGCTAATTTCGCGCTGAACTCATCAATTTTGGGGTGAAACGCCTCGATTTGGGGCTGAATGCCTCAATTTTGGGGTGAAACGCCTCGATTTGGGGCTGAATGCCTCAATTTTGGGGCTGAATGCCTCAATTTTGGGGTGAAACGCATCAATTCTGGGGTGAAACGTGCTAATTTTGGGGTGCAACGTGCTAATTTTGGGGTGCGTCGTGCTGATTTTGTGCTGAATCCATCAACTTTGGAGCGAAACGTGCTAATTTTGAGGGGAAAGGTGGCAATTTCGGGGTGAGGGGGGTCCCGTTGGGGGCCGGATTTCGGGGTGCTCCCCCTCCATGACCCCCCCCCTCCCCTCCTTTCTCCCCCCCCCCCCCCCCAGTACTACTACGAGGCGGGGGCGGGGCGGTTCCTCTACTGGGACGGGGAGCGTCGCACGTACCTCCCGGCGCCCCCCGCGCCCCCCACGGGGCCCCCCGCGCCCCCCAACAACCCCCCCAAGGAGCACAAGGACAAGAAGGAGAAGCACAAGACCAAGACGGCCCAGCAGGTCAGACCCCCCCCCCCCAAAAAAAAAGCCCCCCCAGAGCCCCCCCCCGATCCCACCCCCAAAATCTGGGGGGGCTCCCGGCCCCTCCAGCCCCATGGGAACCCCCAGGAACCCCAAAAAAAACGCGTAGGGGCTTGGAGACCCCGGTAGCTCCCATAGGTTCCCAGTAGCTCCCATGGGTCCCCATTGATCCCAGTAACTCCTATAGGTTCCCAGTAGAGCCCATAGGTCCCCATTGATCCCAGTAACTCCTATAGGTTCCCAGTAGCTCCCATAGGTTCCCAGTAGCTCCCATAGGTTCCCAGTAGCTCCCATGGGTCCCCATTGATCCCAGTAACTCCTATAGGTTCCCAGTAGCTCCCATAGGTTCCCAGTAGCTCCCATGGGTCCCCATTGATCCCAGTAACTCCTATAGGTTCCCAGTAGCTCCCATAGGTTCCCAGTAGCTCCCATAGGTCCCCATTGATCCCAGTAACTCTTATAGGTTCCCAGTAAAGCCTATAGGTCCCCATTGACCCCAGTAACTCCTATAGGTTCCCAGTAACTCCTATAGGTTCCCAGTAGCTCCCATAGGTTCCCAGTAGCTTCCATGGGTCCCCATTGATCCCAGTAACTCCTATAGGTTCCCAGTAACTCCCATAGGTTCCCAGTAGAGCCCATAGGTCCCCATTGATCCCAGTAACTCCTATAGGTTCCCAGTAACTCCTATAGGTTCCCAGTAGCTCCCATAGGTTCCCAGTAGCTCCCATGGGTCCCCATTGATCCCAGTAGCTCCCATAGGTTCCCAGTAGCTCCCATAGGTTCCCAGTAGCTCCCATAGGTCCCCATTGATCCCAGTAACTCTTATAGGTTCCCAGTAAAGCCTATAGGTCCCCATTGACCCCAGTAGCTCCTATAGGTTCCCAGTAGCCCCCATGAGTCCCCATTGATCCCAGTAGCTCCCATGGGTCCCCATAGGTTCCCAGTCCCCCCCAGTACCCCCCAGTACCCCCCCCAGATCGCCAAGGACATGGAGCGGTGGGCGCGGAGCCTCAACAAGCAGCGGGAGAGCGGGCGCAGCGCGGGGCCCCCCCCGGCCCCCCGCGACGACGAGCGGCGCGAGGCCGCGGCCGCCGACGCCGGCTACGCCATCCTCGAGAAGAAGGTGCCCCCTATAGCGGCTATAGGGGGGCTGGGGGGGCTATAGAGGGGCTGGGGGAGCTATAGGGGGGGCTATGGGGCCTGGGGGGGGGGCTAGAGGGGCTATGGGGGGGCTATAGGGGGGCTATAGGGGGGCTGTGGGAGCTATAGAGGGGCTATAGGGGGCTCTATGGGAGCTGTGGGGTACCTATGGGGGCTATAGGGGGGCTATAGGGGGCTGGGGGGGCTAGAGGGGGGGCTATGGGGCCTGGGGGGGGGGGCTAGAGGGGCTATGGGGGGGGCTATAGGGGGGCTATAGGGGGGCTGTGGGAGCTATAGAGAGGCTATAGGGGGCTCTATGGGAGCTGTGGGGTACCTAGGGGGGCTATAGGGGGGCTATAGGGGGCTAGAGGGGGGGCTATGGGGCCTGGGGGTGGGCGCTAGAGGGGCTATGGGGGGGGCTATAGGGGGGCTATAGGGGGGCTGTGGGAGTTATAGAGGGGCTATAGGGGGGTCTATGGGAGCTATAGGGGTGGCTATGGGGGGGCTGTGGATGCTATAGGGGGGCTGTGGGGGGGCTATGGTGGCTATGGGGGGGCTATGAGGGGGCTGTGGGGGCTATAGGGGGGCTGTGGGAGTTATAGGGGAGCTATAGGGGCGCTACTGGGGGGCTGTGGTGTCTATAGGGGGGCTGTGGGAGCTATGGGGGGGCTGTGGGGGCTATGGGGGGCTATATGGGGGCTGTGGGAGATATAGAGGGGCTATAGGGAGGTCTATGGGAGCTGGGGGGGCTATGGGGGCTATAGGGGGGTCTGTGGGAGCTGTGGGAGCTATAGAGGAGCTATAGGGGGGCTGTGGGAGCTATAGGGGGGCTGTGGGAACTATAGGGGGGCTATAGGGGCTCTGGGGAGACTATAGGGCTGTGGGAAACTGGGGGGGCTCTGGGGCCTATAGGACTTTATGGGGCCTGTGGGGGGGCTATAGGGGTTTGGGGGGGCTATGGGGCATTATGGGGGTGCTCTGGGTACCCCCTCACCCATAGGTGCCCCCCCCCCCCCCTTTTCCAGGGCGCCCTGGCCGAGCGCCAACCCCCCCCCCTGGAGCTGCCGCGCTTGGGGGGCGACGAGAGGCTGGTGAGGGGGGGGGGACCCCAAAACCCCCGACCCACAACCCCTGGGACCCCCCCAAATCCCCTCTATACCCCCTCTAAACCCCTTTCCACCCCCCAAACCCCTGGTTCCCTATTTCCCCTTGTGCCCCCCAATCCCCTTGTCCCCCCCAAACCCCCGGGGTCCCCCCAAATTCCTCTCTAACCCCCCCGGGGGGCCCCCCAAATCCCCTCTATACCCCCCCAAACCCCCTAAACCCCTGGTTCCCTATTTCCCCTTGTGCCCCCCAATCCCCTTCTCCCCCCCAAACCCCCCGGGTCCCCCCAAATTCCTCTCTAACCCCCCCGGGGGCCCCCCCAGAGCCCCTGGCCCCCCCCAACCCCCCTCTATACCCCCCCAAACCCCCTAAACCCCTGGTTCCCTATTTCCCCTTGTGCCCCCCAATCCCTTTCTCCCCCCCAAACCCCCGGGGTCCCCCCAAATTCCTCTCTAACCCCCCCGGGGGGCCCCCCAGAGCCCCCCCAGAGCCCCTGGCCCCCCCAAATCCCCTCTATACCCCCCCCAAACCCCCTAAACCCCTGGTTCCCTATTTCCCCTTGTGCCCCCCAATCCCCTTCCCCCCCCCAAACCCCCCGAGGCCCCCCAAATTCCTCTCTAACCCCCACGGGGCCCCCCAAATTCCTCTCTAACCCCCCCGGGCCCCCCCCCAGAGCCCCCCCCGCGGGCTGGTGGCCGCCTACAGCGGGGAGAGCGAGAGCGAGGAGGAGGGGGAGCGGCCCGAGCGCCCCGGGGAGCCCCTCACCGACTGGCACAAGCTCGCCTGCCTCCTCTGCCGCCGCCAGTTCCCCAGCAAGGAGGCTCTGCTGCGCCACCAGCAGCTCTCGGGGCTCCACAAGGTACCCCCAAATCCTGGGGGGGATCAGGGACCCCCCCTTGGGCTGGAGGGGCTGGGAGAGAGGGGCGGGTTGGGCTCTTGGAGGCACTTTTGGGGACCCCCTTTATGATATCGGGGTCCCTTTCAGCATTATTAGGGTTCCACCAGGCTTTGGGGACCTCTCCTGGGTTTGTTGGGGTTCCCCTTGATGTCTTGGGGTCCCCTCAGAGATCTTAGGGACCCCCCTTGGGCTGGAGGAGCTGGGAGAGAGGGGCGGGTTGGGCTCTTGGAGGCACTTTTGGGGACCCCCTTTATGATATCGAGGCCCCTTTCAGCCCTATTGGGGTCCCACCAGGTATTGGGGACCCCCCTTGATGTCTTGGGGTCCCCTCAGAGATCTTGGGGACCCCCCTTGGGCTGGAGGAGCTGGGAGAGAGGGGCGGTTTGGGCTCTTTAAAGGGGTTTTGGGGACCCCCTTGATGGTATTGGGGTCCCCTTTAGCCCTATTGGGGTCCCACTAGGCTTTGGGGACCCCCCCTTGATGTCTTGGGGTCCCCCTTGAGGTCTTGGGGTCCCCTCGGAGATCTCAGCCCGCCCCCCCCCCTTGGGCTGGAGGGGGAGTACAGGGGGGTTTGGGGGAGGTTTTGGGGTCCCCCTTGAGGTTTTTGGGGTCCCGCTTGAAGGTATTGGGGCCCCCCTTGGGTTTTGGGGTCTCCCCACCCCCCTAATAACAGGGTCTCCCCCCCCCCCCCCAACAGCAAAACCTGGAGCTGCAGCGACGGAGCCACCCGGCCCCCCCCGAGGGGGAGGAGGTTGGGGGGGGCCCTATGGGTCTGGGGGGGCCCTATGGGTCTGGGGGGTCTCTATGGGGCTGGGGGTGCTCTGTGGGGCTGGGGGGGCCCTATGGGTCTGGGGGGGCCCTATGGGTCTGGGGGGGCTGCTATGGGTCTGGGGGGGCTCTATGGGTCTGGGGGGGCTGCTATGGGTCTGGGGGGGCTCTATGGGTCTGGGGGGGCTCTATGGGTCTGGGGGGGGTCTCTATGGGTCTGGGGGGGCTGCTATGGGTCTGGGGGGGCTCTATGGGTCTGGGGGGGCTGCTATGGGTCTGGGGGGGTCTCTGTGGGTCTGGGGGGTCTCTATGGGTCTGGGGGGGCTGCTATGGGTCTGGGGGGGTCTCTATGGGTCTGACACCCCCCTCCCCAGCTCCGGTACCGGGACCGAGCGGCCGAGCGGCGGGTGAAGCAGGGGGGCCCCGACCCCCCCGAAACCAAGAGGCGCCGCTTTGGGGGAGCCCCCCCGGGGTAAGGACCCCAAAAGGGGGTGCTGGGACCCCAAAAGTGAGAGGTTTGACCCCAAAATTGAGGGGTTTGACCCCAAAGTGGGGGCTGGGACCCCAAAATTGAGAGGTTTGACCCCAAAATGGAGGGGTTTGACCTCAAAGTGGGTGCTGGGACCCCAAAATTGAGGGTTTTTGACCCCAAAATTGAGGTTTTTGACCCCAAAGTGGGTGCTGGGACCCCAAAATTGAGGGTTTTTAAACCCCAAAGTGGGTGCTGGGACCCCAAAATTGAGGTTTTTTGACCCCAAAATTGAGGTTTTTGACCCCAAAGTGGGTGCTGGGACCCCAAAATTGAGGGTTTTGACCCCAAAATTGAGGTTTTTCCCCCCAGAATGGGGGTTTTTGGGGTTTTTTTCCCCAAACGGGGGGTTCTGACCCCGACTCGGGTCCCGCAGCCCCCCCGAGGCGCCCCCCCCGCCCCCCCTCGGCTGCCGGATGCTCCAGGCCATGGGCTGGAAGGAAGGGAGCGGACTGGGACGGCGCCGGGAGGTGAGACTGGGAGCACTGGGACGGACTGGGAGGGACTGGGAGGGACTGGGAGGGGACTGGGAGGGACTGGGAGGGGACTGGGAGGGGACTGGGAGGGACTGGGAGGGGACTGGGGGGGACTGGGGGGGACTGGGAGGGACTGGGAGGGACTGGGAGGGGACTGGGAGGGACTGGGAGGGGACTGGGAGGGACTGGGAGGGGACTGGGAGGGGACTGGGAGGGACTGGGGGGGGACTGGGAGGGGACTGGGGGGACTGGAGGGACTGGGAGGGACTGGGAGGGACTGGGAGGGACTGGGAGGGACTGGGAGGGGACTGGGAGGGGACTGGGAGGGGACTGGGAGGGACTGGGAGGGGACTGGGAGGGGACTGGGAGGGGACTGGGAGGGACTGGGAGGGGACTGGGAGGGACTGGGAGGGGACTGGGAGGGACTGGAGAGGGGACTGGGAGGGGACTGGGAGGGGACTGGGAGGGGACTGGGAGGGGACTGGGAGGGACTGGGAGGACTGGGAGGGACTGGGAGGGGACTGGGAGGGGGCTGGGAGGGGACTGGGAGGGACTGGGGGGGACTGGGAGGGGACTGGGAGGGGACTGGGAGGGACTGGGAGGGGGAGGCTGGGAGGGACTGGGAGGACTTGAGACTGGGAGGGACTGGGAGGGACTGGAGGGGACTGGGAGGGACTGGGAGGGACTGGGAGGGGACTGGGAGGGACTGGGAGGGACTGGGAGGGGACTGGGAGCCCTGGGGGGGTGACTGGGGGGGTGACTGGGGGGTCACTGGGAGCACTGGTCCCCGCAGGCCCCCGCCCGGCCCCGCCCCGGGGTCTCGCGCTTCACCGAGGGGCCCTGAGGCCCCGCCCCCTTTCCCCGGAGGCCACGCCCCCTCGGAGACCGGAGCCAATCAGAGGCCTCAGAACCCCCCCGTGGGGGGCGGGGCCTCCAGAAGGGGGCGGGGCCTCCTCTGGAGGCCCCGCCCCCTTCTGGAGGCCCCGCCCCCCCCGCGCGCGGTTTCGGTTCCTGTTTTATATCGGAATAAAAATGGTGGAAAAAACGTGGATTTTGGAGGCTGGAAAAGGGAAATGGGGGAACTGGAGGGGACTGGGGGTCACTGGAAGCACTGGGAGGGGGGTTGGGGTCACTGGGAGGGGACTGGGGGTGACTGGAAGCACTGGGAGGGCACTGGGAGAGAACTGGGAGGGGGTTTGGGGGGGACTGGGAGCACTGGGAGGGGACTGGGAGGGGGTTTGGGGGGGACTGGAGCACTGGGAGGGGACTGGGGGTCACTGGGAGCACTGGGAGGGCACTGGAGGGGGTTTGGGGGTCACTGGGAGCACTGGGAGGGCACTGGGAGGGGGTTTGGGGGGACTGGGAGCGCTGGGAGGGGGCACTGGGAGTACTGGGAGGTGATGGGGAAGGACTGGGAGCACTGGGAAGAGACTGGAGCAGCATGAGGGAACTGGGAGCACTGGGAGGGGACTGGGAAGGGACTGGAAGGGGGACTGGGTGGGACTGGGAGGCCATGGGAGGGGACTGGGGGGGTCACTGGAAGTACTGGGGGCACTGGGAGGGCACTGGGAGGGAGTGAGGTGGAAACTGGAGGCACTGGGAGGCACTGGGAGGGGACTGGGATGATACTGGGAGGATACTGGGAGGCACTGGGGCTACTGGGAGGCACTGGGTGGTGCCCTGGGGTTACTGGGAGGGACCCTGGGGTTACTGGGAGGAGCCCTGGGGTTACTGGGGGTTACTGGGAGGGGCCCTGGGGTTACTGGGGTTACTGGAAGCACTGGGTGGGGACGCCCCTCCCCCACTTCCCCCCATGGCGCCCGCGGGGCTGGTGCTGGCGCTGCTCTGCGCCCCCCTGGGGCCCGCGGGTACTGGGAGCACTGGGAGGGGACTGGGAGGGGACTGGGAGCACTGGGAAGGGACTGGGAGGGGGCCGGGGGGCACTGGAGCAGCGGGTGGCACTGGGAGGGAACTGGGGGGTGCTGGGAGGGGAGGGGAGGAACTGGGAGGCACTGGGAGGGAGTGGGGGGAACTGGAGGGGACTGGGAGCACTGGGAGGGGACTGGGAGGCACTGGGAGGGGGGTAGGAGGCCACTGGGAGAGGACTGGGAGGCACTGGGAGGGCACTGGGAGCACTGGGAGGTCACTGGTGTCCCTGGGGGGCAGGTGCTGGGTCCGTGTTGTGCTTCGTGGGGCCCTCGGGGTGCTGGGAGCCGCTGCTGGGGGCACTGGGAGCACTGGGAGGTCACTGGTGTCCCTGGTGTCCCTGGTGTCCCTGGTGTCCCCGGTGGCACTGGTGGCACTGGGAGGTCACTGGTGTCACTGGTGTCCCTGGGATCAGGCGCGGGCTCCGTGTTGTGCTTCGTGGGGCCCTCGGGGTGCTCGGAGCCGCTGCTGGAGCTGCCGGTGCCGCTCGCCGACTGCTGCCTCAACCCCTCCTACTGGTACCGACGGCGCCACCGCGGCCTCTGCCGCCCCTGCCGGTGCGTCACGGGGACACCGGGGGACACCGGGGGGCACCTGGGGTCACCTGGGGGGCCTTGGTCACCCTCAGGTGCCACCGTGGCCACCACAAGCCGTTGGGGGTCATCGGGGGTCATTGTGGCCACCACGAGCCACCACAAGCCACCATCGAAGGCCGCCAGGTGCCATTGAAGACCACCGGGTGCCACCAGGTGCCATTAGATGCCACCAAATGCCATTTGGAGGCCCTTGGGTGCCATTGGGTGCCACCAAATGCCATTGAAGGCCACTAGGTGCCACCAGGTGCCAGCAGGTGCCGTCAAAGGCCAGTGGGTGCCATTAGAAGCCACCAGGTGCCACCAAATGCCATTGAAGGCCTTTGGGTGCCACCAAATGCCATTTGAAGGCCACTGGGTGCCACCAGATGCCATTAGATGTCACCAAATGCCATCGAAGGCCACCAGGTGCCATTGGGTGCCACCAGCGCCATTGAAAGGCCTCTAGGTGCCCTTGAAGGCCCTTGGGTGCCACCAGGTGCCGTTTAAGGCCCTTGGATGCCATTGGAAGCCACCAGGTGCCACCAGGTGCCATTAAAGGCCACTGAGTGCCACCAGGTGCCACCAAATGCCATTAAAGGCCACCAGGTGCCACCAAATGCCATTGAAGGCCCTTGGGTGCCACCAAATGCCATTGAAGGCCACCAGGTGCCATTAGATACCACCAAATGTCATTGAAGGCCACCAGGTGCCATTGAAAGCCACCAGGTGCCACCAGGTGCCCTTGAAGGCCCTTGGGTGTCATTGAGTGCCACTAGGTGCCACCAGGTGCCATTAAAGGCCACTGAGTGCCACCAGGTGCCATTGAAAGGCCTCTAGGTGCCCTTGAAGGCCCTTGGGTGTCATTGGAAGCCACCAGGTGCCACCAGGTGCCATTGAAGGCCCTTGGGTGCCATTGAGTGCCACTAGGTGCCACCAGGTGCCATTAAAGGCCACTGAGTGCCACCAGGTGCCATTGAAAGGCCTCTAGGTGCCCTTGAAGGCCCTTAGGTGCCACCAGGTGCCATTGAAAGGCCCTTGGGTGCCATTGGAAGCCACCAGGTGCCACCAGGTGCCTTTGGGTGCCACCAAATGCCATTTGAAGGCCACTAGATGCCACCAGGTGCCACCAGGTGCCGTCGAAGGCCACTGAGTGCCACCAGGTGCCATTGAAAGGCCCCCAGGTGCCCTCGAAGGCCCTTGGGTGCCCCCAGGTGCCCCCCTGACGTCCCCGCGTCCCCAGGCCGGAGACGTGGGGCCCGTGGGGGCCGTGGGGCGCCTGCTCGGCCTCGTGCGGGGAGGGGACGCAGCTGCGGGGACGGGGACGGCGCCGCGAGGCCCACGGGGACGACCGCGAGTGGCAGCGGAGAGTGTGCGACCTGCCCTGCTGCCCCGGTGGGACTGGGGGGGGCGCTGGGGGGGGCACTGGGAGGGCACTGGGAGGGCACTGGGGATACTGGGAGGGCACTATGGGGACACTGGGAGGCACTAGGGGGCACTGGGAGGGCACTGGGAGGGACTGGGAGGGCACTGGGAGGGACTGGGAGCACTGGGAGGGAGCTGAGAGGGACGTGGGAAGGACTGGGAGGGCACTGGGAGGGCACTGGGAGCACTGGGAGGGCACTGGGAGGGCACTGGGAGCACTGGGGGAGGGCGCAGGGCGGGCACTAGGACCGCGCGGCTTCCCGCCCCACGTGACCCGCGCTCCTTTCCCCCCGCCACGTGACCAGAGGCCGGCGCGTGGGCGCCGTGGGGCCCCTGGGCGCCCTGCTCGGTCACGTGCGGCTCCGGCAGCCAATGGCGGGAGCGCAGCTGCCCTGACCCCGCCCCCCGCTGCGGGGGGGGCTGCGGCGCGGGGGACGCCCGAGAGACCCGGATGTGCGCCGCCGCCCTGGTCACGTGCCCAGGTAGAGCGGGGCGGGGGAGGGAGGAGGGAGCCGCGCGGTCCTAGCGCCCCACCCCACCCCGCGCCTGCTCCCTCCCAGTAACTCCCAGTCCCTCCCACTCCCCTCCCAGTAACTCCCAGTGCTCCGAATCTCCTCTGAGTCCCCTCCCAGTCCCCCTCACTCTTCTCCAGTCCCCATTATCTGCTCCCAGTCCCTCCCAGTCCCTCCCCTACTCCCCTCTCAGTGCTCCCAGTGCTCCCAGTGCCTCCCAGTTCCCTCCCAGTGCTCTCAACCGGCTCTAAGTCCTCTCCCAGTCCCTCCCAGTCCCACTCACTCTTCTCCCAGTCCCCATTATCTGCTCCCAGTTCCCCCTCAGTGCCTCCCAGTTGCCCCGACTCCCCTCCCAGTCCCTCCCAGTGCCTCCCACTCCCCTCCCAGTGCCTCCCAGTCCCCCCTACTCCCCTCCCAGTGCCTCCCAGTCCCCCCTACTCCCCTCCCAGTGCCTCCCAGTCCCCCCTACTCCCCTCCCAATCCCTCCCAGTCCCTCCCAGTCCCCCCCCCCAGTGCTCCCAGCGCTCCCAGCCGCTGTCCCCGCAGTGGGGGGCTCCTGGGGGCCCTGGGGGCCCTGGGGCGGCTGCTCGCGGAGCTGCCGGAGCTCGGGGGCCCCGGAGCCGGAGCGAACCCGGAGCCGCCGCTGCGATTCGCCGCCGCCCTCGGTGGAGCCGCCGGGAGCCCCGTGCCGGGGGGGGGACACGGAGAGAGAGCCCTGCCCGGGGCTGCCCCCCTGCCCCGGTGAGGAGGGGGGGGGGACCCCGAAAATGAGGGAGGGGGCACCCCGATATGGGACCCTAAAGGGGGCGGAACGTCGTGATAGGGGACCCTAAAGAGGGGGGGACACCAATAAGGGGGGGACAACCGGATATGGGAACCTAAAAAAGGGGGGGGGACACCAATAAGGGGGGGACACCCCGATATGGAACCTTAAAGGGGGGGGAACGTCGTGATATGGGACCCTTAAAGAGGGGGGGAACTCAGATATGGGGCCCTAAAGAGGGGGGGACACCAATATGGGGGGGACAACCGGATATGGGAACCTAAAGAGGGGGGGGACCCCAATATGGGACCCTGAAGGGAGGGGGACCCCGATATGGGACCCTAAAGGGGGGCGGAACTCAGATATGGAACCCTAAAGAGGGGGGGGACACTAATATGGGGGGGACACCCGGATATGGGACCTAAAGGGAGGGGGGGACCCCAATATGAGACCCCAAAGTGGGGGGGAACCCCGATATGAGACCCCAAAGTGGGGGGGGGACCCCGATATGGGAGGGAGACAGCCCGATATGGGACTCGGAAGTGGGGGGGGACCCTGATATGGGATCCTAAAGAGGGGGGGACACCAATATGGGAACCTAAAGAGGGGGGGGACCCCTATATGGGACCCTAAGTGGGGGGCGGAACTCAGATATGGGACCCTAAAGAGGGGGGGGGACACTAATATGGGGGGGACACCCGGATATGGGACCTAAAGGGAGGGGGACACCCCAATATGGGACCCTAAAGTGGGGGGGGGACACCCCGATATGGGGGGGAGACACCCCGATATGGGACCCTAAAGGGGTCGGAACGTCGCGATATGGGAACCTATAGAGGGGGGGACACCAATAAGGGGGGGACACCCCGATATGGGACCCTAAAGGGAGGGGCGGAACTCAGATATGGGACCCTAAAGAGGGGGGGGGGACACTAATATGGGGGGGACACCCGGATATGGGACTCTAAGGGGGGGAGCGGAACTCAGATATGGGACCCTAAAGAGGGGGGGGACACACTAATATGGGGGGGACACCCGGATATGGGACTCTAAGGGGGGGAGCGGAACTCAGATATGGGACCCTAAAGAGGGGGGGGACACACTAATATGGGGGGGACACCCGGATATGGGACTCTAAGGGGGGGAGCGGAACTCAGATATGGGACCCTAAAGAGGGGGGGGACACACTAATATGGGGGGGACACCCGGATATGGGACTCTAAGGGGGGGGGAGGGTCACGTGACCCAACCCCCCCCCCCCGCCCCCCCCGCAGTCGACGGCGCGTGGGGCCCCTGGGGCCCCGCCCCGCCCTGCCCGGTCACGTGCGGGCTGGGCGCGGTCACGTGGCGCCGCGCGTGCGACTCCCCCGCCCCCCGGCACGGCGGCCGCGGTTGCCCGGGAAACGGGACCCGGCGCGAGGCCTGCGGGCCCCTGGGGGCCTGTCCCGGTGAGGGGGCGGGGCCGGAGGGGAGGGGGCGGGGCTGAAAGGGAGGGGGCGGGGCCTGAGGGGCGGGGGGGCTGAGAGGGAGGGGGCGGGGTCTGAGGGGAGGGGGTGGGGCCTGAGAGGGAGGGGGCGGGGTCTGTGGGGCTCTATGGGGCAGTGGGGGCTATGGGTGCTCTATGGGTCAATGGGGCTCTGTGGGTCAATGAGGCTCTATGGCTCAATGGGGCTCTATGGGTCAATGAGGCTCTATGGGTCAATGAGGCTCTATGGGGCAGTGGGGCTCTATGGGTCTGTGGGGCTCTATGGGTCAATGTGTCTCTATGGGGCAGGGGGCTCTATGGGGCAGTGGGGCTCTATGGGTCAATGTGTCTCTATGGGTCAATGGGGCTCTATGGGTCAGTGGGGCTCTATGGGTCAGTGGGAGCTATGGGGGCTCTATGGGTCTGTGGGGCTCTATGGGTCAATGGGGCTCTATGGGTCTGTGTGGCTCTATGGGGCAGTGGGGGCTATGGGGGGTCTATGGGGCAGTGGGGCTCTATGGGGCAGTGGGGCTCTATGGGTCAATGGGGCTCTGTGGGTCAATGGGGCTCTATGGGTCAATGAGGCTCTGTGGGTCAATGGGGCTCTATGGGTCAATGAGGCTCTATGGGTCAGTGGGGCTCTATGGGTCAGTGGGGGCTCTATGGGTCAATGTGTCTCTATGGGGCAGGGGGCTCTATGGGTCAGTGGGGCTCTATGGGTCAGTGAGGCTCTATGGGTCAATGGGGCTCTATGGGTCAGTGGGGGCTATGGGGGCTCTATGGGTCTGTGGGGCTCTATGGGTCAATGGGGCTCTATGGGTCAGTGGGGACTATGGGGGCTCTATGGGTCTGTGGGGCTCTATGGGTCAATGGGGCTCTATGGGTCTGTGTGGCTCTATGGGGCAGTGGGGGCTATGGGGGGTCTATGGGTCAATGAGGCTCTATGGGGCAGTGGGGCTCTATGGGTCAATGAGGCTCTATGGGTCAGTGAGGCTCTATGGGGCAATGGGGCTCTGTGGGTCAATGGGGCTCTATGGGTCAATGGGGCTCTATGGGTCAATGGGGCTCTATGGGGCAATGGGGCTCTATGGGGCAATGGGGCTCTATGGGGCAGTGGGGCTCTATGGGGGGGGCTCTATGGGTCAATGGGTCTCTATGGGGTCAGTGGGGCTCTATGGGTCAATGAGGCTCTGTGGGTCAGTGGGGGCTATGGGGGCTCTATGGGTCTGTGGGGCTCTATGGGGCAGGGGGTGTCTATGGGTCAAAGTGTCTCTATGGGGCGGGGGGTCAATGTGTCTCTATGGGGCGGGGGGCTCTATGGGTCAATGTGTCTCTATGGGTCAATGGGGCTCTATGGGTCAGTGGGGCTCTATGGGGCAATGGGGCTCTATGGGTCAATGTGTCTCTATGGGGCAGGGGGGGTCTATGGGTCAATGTGTCTCTATGGGTCAATGTGTCTCTATGGGGCAGGGGGGTCTATGGGTCAATGTGTCTCTATGGGGCGGGGGGGGTCTGTGGGGCTCTATGGGGCGGGGGCATCTATGGGTCAATGTGTCTCTATGGGGCGGGGGGGGTCTATGGGTCAATGTGTCTCTATGGGGCAGGGGGGCTCTATGGGTCAATGTGTCTCTATGGGGCGGGGGGGGTCTATGGGTCAATGTGTCTCTATGGGGCAGGGGGGTCTATGGGTCAATGTGTCTCTATGGGGCAGGGGGGCTCTATGGGTCAATGGGGCTCTATGGGGCAGTGGGGACTACGGGGGGGCTATGGGTCTGTGGGGCTCTATGGGGCAGGGGGGTCAAAGTGTCTCTATGGGGCAGGGGGCTCTATGGGTCAATGTGTCTCTATGGGGCAGGGGGCTCTATGGGTCAATGTGTCTCTATGGGGCAGGGGGGTCTATGGGTCAATGTGTCTCTATGGGTCAATGGGGCTCTATGGGGCAGGGGGGTCAATGTGTCTCTATGGGTCAATGGGGCTCTATGGGGCAGGGGGGTCAATGTGTCTCTATGGGGCGGGGGGGTCTATGGGTCAATGTGTCTCTATGGGGCGGGGGGGTCTATGGGTCAATGTGTCTCTATGGGGCGGGGGGGTCTATGGGTCAATGGGGCTCTATGGGGCAGGGGGGTCAATAGGGCTCTATGGAGCATTTGGGGGGGGTCTGTAGGTCAATGGAATTCTATGGGGCGGGGGGGTCTATGGGTCAATGTGTCTCTATGGGGCAGGGGGGCTCTATGGGTCAATGGGGCTCTATGGGGCAGTGGGGACTACGGGGGGGCTATGGGTCTGTGGGGCTCTATGGGGCAGTGGGGGCTGTGGGGGGTCTATGGGTCTGTGGGGCTCTATGGGTCAATGGGGCTCTATGGGGCAGTGGGGGCTATGGGGGCTCTATGGGTCTGTGGGGCTCTATGGGGCAGGGGGGGCTATGGGGGGTCTATGGGTCTGTGGGGCTCTATGGGTCTGTGGGGCTCTATGGGTCAATGTGTCTCTATGGGGCAGGGGGGTCTATGGGTCAACGTGTCTCTATGGGGCAGGGGGGTCTATGGGTCAATGTGTCTCTATGGGGCAGGGGGGGTCTATGGGTCAATGTGTCTCTATGGGGCAGGGGGGTCTATGGGTCAGTGTGTCTCTATGGGGCAGGGGGGTCTATGGGTCAATGTGTCTCTATGGGGCGGGGGGGTCTATGGGTCAATGTGTCTCTATGGGGCAGGGGTGTCAATATGTCTCTATGGGGCAGGGGGGTCTATGGGTCAATGGGGCTCTATGGGGCGGGGGGGTCAATATGTCTCTATGGGGCAGGGGGGGTCTATGGGTCAATGGGGCAGTGTGGGGCTATGGGGGGTCTATGGGGTGGCTATAGGGGCCCCACATCTCCCCCCCGCCCCCCCAGACGTGGCGCACTGGTCGCCGTGGGGCGCGTGGTCGCCCTGCGTGCGGCCGCTGTGGGGCTCGCTGAGCTGCCAGGAGGCCGTGGGGCAGCAGCGCCGCACGCGGGAATGTGTGGGGCGCACGCCGGGGGGCCCCCCCTGCCCCACGGACGAGGCCGGGGGCACCATCCAGATCCACGCCTGCTACAACATCCAGCACTGCCTGCGTGAGTCCCCCACGGCGCCCTATATCTGCCCCACAGCACCTATAGCGCCCTAGAGCTGCCCTATGGAGCCCTATGGCTGCCCCACGGCACCCTATAGCACCCTAGAGCTGCCCTATGGAGCCCTATGGCTGCCCCATAGCACCCTATAGCACCCTAGAGCTGCCCCATAGCACCCTATAGTGCCCTAGAGCTACCCTATAGAGCCCTAGAGCTGCCCCATAGCACCCTATAGTGCCCTAGAGCTGCCCTATGGAGCCCTATGGCTGCCCCATAGCACCCTATAGTGCCCTACAGCTGCCCCATAGCACCCTATAGCAACCTAGAGCTGCCCTATGGAGCCCTATGGCTGCCCCATAGTACCCTATAGCAACCTAGAGCTGCCCTATGGAGCCCTAGAGCTGCCCCACAGCACCCTATAGCAACCTAGAGCTGCCCCACAGCACCCTATAGCACCCTAGAGCTGCCCCATAGCACCCTATAGTGCCCTAGAGCTACCCTATAGAGCCCTAGAGCTGCCCCATAGCACCCTATAGTGCCCTAGAGCTGCCCTATGGAGCCCTATGGCTGCCCCATAGCACCCTATAGTGCCCTACAGCTGCCCCATAGCACCCTATAGCAACCTAGAGCTGCCCTATGGAGCCCTATGGCTGCCCCATAGTACCCTATAGTGCCCTAGAGCTACCCTATAGAGCCCTAGAGCTGCCCCATAGCACCCTAAAGAGCCCTAGAGCTGCCCTAAAGAGCCCTAGAGCTGCCCTATAGCACCCTAGAGCTGCCCCACAGCAACCTATAGAGCCCTAGAGCTGCCCCACAGCGCCCTATAGTGCCTTACAGGTGCCCTATGGCTGCCCCACAGCACCCTATAGTGCCCTATAGGTGCCTTATGGAGCCCTAGAGCTGCCCCATAGCACCCTATAGTGCCCTTTAGGTGTCCTATGGAGCCCTATGGCTGCCCTATGGAGCCCTGTAGCGCCCTAGAGCTGCCCTATGGAGCCCTATGGCTGCCCCACAGCACCCTATAGTGCCCTATAGGTGCCCTGTGGAGCCCTATGGCTGCCCCACAGCACCGTATAGTGCCCTAGAGTGCCTTTTGGCACCATATAGCGCCCTATAGCTATCCTATGGAGTCCTGTGGCTGCCTCACCGTGCCCTATAGGTGCCTTATGGAGCCCTATGGCCACCCCACAGCACCCTATAGTGCCCTAGAGCTGCCCCAGCGTGCCCTATAGTGCCCTATAGGTGCCCTATGGAGCCGTATGGCTGCCCCATAGCACCCTAGAG
The DNA here is from genome assembly GCF_032191515.1 of Phaenicophaeus curvirostris. NCBI lineage: Eukaryota > Metazoa > Chordata > Aves > Cuculiformes > Cuculidae > Phaenicophaeus > Phaenicophaeus curvirostris. The sequence continues at coordinate 34,249 of NW_027207068.1, forward strand.
CTGCCCCACAGCACCCTATAGTGCCATATGGAGCCTTATTGTGCCCTAGAGCTGCCCTATGGAGCCCTATGGCTGCCCCACAGCACCCTATAGCGCCCTATAGGTGCCCTATGGAGCCCTATGGCTGCCCCACAGCACCGTATAGTGCCCTATAGGTGCCCTATGGAGCCCTATGGCTGCCCCACAGCACCCTATAGCGCCCTAGAGCTTCCCTATGGAGCCCTATAGCGCCCTATAGCTATCCTATGGAGCCCTATGGCTGCCTCACCGTGCCCTATAGGTGCCTTATGGAGCCCTATGGCCACCCCACAGCACCCTATAGTGCCCTAGAGCTGCCCCAGCGTGCCCTATAGTGCCCTATAGGTGCCCTATGGAGCCGTATGGCTACCCCATAGCACCCTAGAGCTGCCCCATAGCGCCCTAGAGCTGCCCCACAGCACCCTATAGTGCCATATGGAGCCTTATTGTGCCCTATAGGTGCCCTATGGAGCCCTAGAGCTGCCCCACAGCACCCTATAGCACCCTAGAGCTGCCCTATGGAGCCCTATAGCTGCCCCACAGCACCCTATAGCGCCCTAGAGCTGCCCCATAGCACCCTATAGTGCCCTATAGGTGTCCTATGGCTGCCCCACAGCACCCTATAGTGCTCTAGAGCTGCCCTATGGAGCCCTAGAGCTGCCCCACAGCACCCTATAGTGCCCTATAGGTGCCCTATGGAGCCCTATGGCTGCCCCACAGCGCCCTATAGCGCCCTATAGCGCCCTATAGCACCCTATAGTGCCCTAGAGCTGCCCCACAGCACCTTATGGGGCTGGGGGCTCTATGGGGCTGGGGGGGTCTCTATGGGGCTGGTGTCCTATGGGGCTGGGGGGGTCTCTATGGGGCTGGAGGGCTCTCTATGGGGCTGGGGGGGTCTCTCTATGGGGCTGGGGGGGGTCTCTATGGGGCTGGGGGGGGTCTCTATGGGGCTGGGGGGTGTCTCTCTATGGGGCTGGAGGGTGTCTCTCTATGGGGCTGGGGGGGTCTCTATGGGGCTGGGGGGGGCTCTATGGGGCTGGGGGGGGCTCTATGGGTCGAGCCCTCCCTGTGCCCCCAGTGGATGGGAACTGGTCCGACTGGAGCCCCTGGAGCTTCTGCACCCCCCCATGTGGGGCCAGCCCCACACGCAGCCGCTGGCGCGAGTGCCAGCCCGTCCTCCCCGACTACCCGTGAGTGGGGGGCTCTATGGGGCTGGGGGGGTTCTATGGGGTGGAGAGGGGGTCTCTATGGGGCTGGGGGGGCTCTATGGGGTGGAGAGGGGGTCTCTATGGGGCTGGGGGGGGCTCTATGGGGTGGAGAAGGGGTCTCTATAGGGCTGGGGGGGCTCTATGGGGTGGAGAGGGGTCTCTATGGGGCTGGGGGGGGCTCTATGGGGTGGAGAGGGGGTCTCTATGGGGCTGGGGGGGGCTCTATGGGGTGGAGAGGGGGTCTCTATGGGGCTGGGGGGGGCTCTATGGGGTGGAGAAGGGGTCTCTATGGGTCTCTATGGGGCTGGGGGGGTCTCTATGGGGCTGGGGGGTCTCTATGGGGCTGGGGGGGCTCTATGGGGTGGAGAGGGGTCTCTATGGGGCTGGGGGGGGCTCTATGGGGTGGAGAGGGGGTCTCTATGGGGCTGGGGGGGGCTCTATGGGGTGGAGAGGGGGTCTCTATGGGGCTGGGGGGGGCTCTATGGGGTGGAGAGGGGGTCTCTATGGGGCTGGGGGGGGCTCTATGGGGTGGAGAGGGGGTCTCTATGGGGCTGGGGGGGGCTCTATGGGGTGGAGAGGGGGTCTCTATGGGGCTGGGGGGGGCTCTATGGGGTGGAGAGGGCGTCTCTATGGGGCTGGGGGGGGCTCTATGGGGTGGAGAGGGGGTCTCTATGGGGCTGGGGGGGGCTCTATGGGGTGGAGAGGGGGTCTCTATGGGGCTGGGGGGGGCTCTATGGGGTGGAGAGGGGGTCTCTATGGGGCTGGGGGGGGCTCTATGGGGTGGAGAGGGGGTCTCTATGGGGCTGGGGGGGGCTCTATGGGGTGGAGAGGGGGTCTCTATGGGGCAGGGGGGTCTCTATGGGGCACGGGGGGCTCTATGGGGCAGGATCTATGGGTCTGTGACCCCTCCCCAATGCAATTATGGGGGTCCCTAGGGGGTCTTTATGGGGGTCTCTATGGGGCTGGGGGGGGCTCTATGGGGCTGGGGGGGTCTCTATGGGGCAGGGGGGGCTCTATGGGGCAGGATCTATGGGTCTGTGCCCCCCCCCTTCAGGCTGTTGGTGACCCCGGTGGGCTCCTCGGCCCCATCCCGGGTCCAGTTTTGGGGGTCCCCCCGCCCCCGGTGCCCCCCGCTCGAGGGGCAGCGACTGCGCTTGGAGGAGACGGAGCCCTGCAGGGGGGGGCAGCCCTGCCCCGAGCCCCACGGTGAGGGGGGGGGGGTTAAAAATGGGGGGACCCCCCCCCCATGGGGTTTGGGGGGGGGGTCTCTATGGGGGGGGAGTGGGGAGGAAGGGGTTAAAGGGGGGGCTGGGGGTCTCAATGAGGGGAGGAAGGGGTTAAAGGGGGGGGTTGGGGGTCTCAATGAGGGGAGGAAGGGGTTAAAGGGGGGGGTTGGGGGTCTCAAGGGGGGGTAAATGGGGAGGGGGTCACCCCCTTATAGGGTTAAGGGGGGGTCTGGGGGGGGGGAGTGGGGAGGAAGGGGTTAAAGGGGGGGCTGGGGGTCTCAATGAGGGGAGGAAAGGGTTAAAGGGGGGGGTTGGGGGTCTCAATGAGGGGAGGAAAGGGTTAAAGGGGGGGGGTTGGGGGTCTCAAGAGGGGGGTAAATGGGGAGGGGGTCACCCCCTTATGGGGTGGGGGGGTGTCTCTGGGAGGGGGGGTGGGGAGGAAGGGGTTAAAGGGTTAAAGAACTGACCCCCATCCCCCCCTTTCTCCCCCCCCACAGAGGAATGAGCCCTCCCGATGACGTCACAGCCTCCTCTCCCCCCCCCCCCCCAAACCCGAATGGATTCGCCCCCAACAGCCTCTCAATAAACCGACACCCCCCACCCCCGGCACAGCGAGGGGCTCCGAGTGACGTCATCGAGGGGGCGGGGCCTGCGGGAAGGGGGCGGGGCCTGCGGGTGCTGCAGAGGGGGCGGGGCCAGCGGGGGCGCTGCGGAGCCGCTATAGGCCCCATAGACCCCTATAGCTCCCTATAGCCCCTATAGCTCCCTATACCCCCACGACCCTTACAGCCCTTACAGGCCCTATAGCCCCCCCAGCCCCTACAGCTCCTATAGTTCTCCTACCCCCCACAGCCCCTATAGCCTCCCAATCCCCTATAGACCCCCCCAGCCCCTATAGCCCCCAATCCCCTATACCCCCCATAGCCCCTATAGACCCCCCCCATTCCCTATAGCCCCCATAGCCCCTAGACCTCTTAACCCCGCCCCAGCCGCTATAGCCCCTATACCCCTATAGCCCCTAGACCTCTTATAGCCCCTCTACCTCCCATAGCCCTATAGCTCCTATAGCCCCCTAAAGCCCCCCCCAGCCCCTATAGCCCCTAGACCTCTTGTAGCCCCTATAGCCCCCTGAAGCCCACCCCAGCCCCTATAGCCCCTATACCCCTATAGCCCCTAGACCACTTATAGCCCCTCTACCTCCCATAACCCTATAGCTCCTATAGCCCCCTAAAGCCCCCCCAGCCCCTATAGCCCCTACAGCCCCTATAGCCCCTAGACCTCTTAACCCCCCAGCCCCTATAGCCCCTAGACCTCTATAGCCCCCTGAAGCCCCCCAGCCCCTATAGCCCCTATATCCCTATAGCCCCTAGACCTCTTAACCCCCCCAGCCCCTATAGCCCCTAGACCTCTATAGCCCCCTAAAGCCCCCCCAGCCCCTATAGCCCCTAGACCTTTTATAGCCCCTATACCCCTATAGCCCCCTAAAGCCCCTATAGCTCCTATACCTCTATAGCCCCCTATACCCCCCTATACCCCCCTATACCCCCCTATACCCCCTATACCCCCCTATACCCCCTATACCCCCTATACCCCCTATAGCCCCTATAGTCCCTATACCCCTATACCCCCCATAGCCCCTATAGCCCCTATACCCCCCTCCTCTCCCCTCTAGCCCCTCCCCTCTCGCCCCCCCCTCCCCTCTAGCCCCTCCCCCTCCCCTATACCCCCCTCCTCTCCCCTATAGCCCCTCCCCTCTCTCCCCTCCCCCCCCCCGGGATGCAGTTTCTGCGGCGCCGCCTTTCCGAGGGGAATTTCCTGGCGGGGGGGGGGGGCGGGGGGGACCCCCCGGGCGGGGGGGGGGTCCCCGGGGTGGGGGGAGGGGCGGGGAACCCCCCCACCCCCCCGCTCCTGCTCGTCATCGCCCCCCCCACCACCGACTGGTACGTAAAAAGGGGGGGGGGGGGGGTCGGACACCCCCAAATCCATCCCCCCCCCCCCACCTTGGACCCCCCAAATCCATCCCCCCCAACCTGGGGACCCCTAAATCCCCCCCCGGGACCCCTAAATCCAACCCTGGGACCCCCAAATCCTACCCCCCTCCATCCTAGGGACCCCAAAATCCCCCCTCAGACCCCCAAATCCTCCCCCCCCCATCCTAGGGACCCCAAAATCCCCCTCCGGGACCCCCAAATCCAACCCTGGGACCCCCAAATCCTACCCCCCCTCCATCCTAGGGACCCCAAAATCCAACCCTGGGACCCCCAAATCCTACCCCCCCCATCCTAGGGACCCCAAAATCCCCCCCCCAGACCCCCAAATCCAACCCTGGGACCCCCAAATCCTACCCCCCCCCATCCTAGGGACCCCAAAATCCCCCCCCAGGGCCCCAAAATCCCCCCCTGGGACCCCCAAATCCTGCCCCCCCCCGTTCCTAGGGACCCCAAAATCCCCCCCAAGACCCCAAAATCCCCCCGGGACCCCCAAATCCTCCCCCCCCCATCCTAGGGACCCCAAAATCCCCCCCCAGGGCCCCCAAATCCCCCCTGGGCCCCAAAATCCAACCCTGGGACCCCCAAATCCTCCCCCCCCCCATCCTAGGGACCCCAAAATCCCCCCCCCCAGACCCCCAAATCCAACCCTGGGACCCCCAAATCCTCCCCCCCCCCCCCCATCCTAGGGACCCCAAAATTCCACCCCCCAGACCCCAAAATCCAACCCTGGGACCCCCAAATCCTGCCCCCCCCCGATCCTAGGGACCCCAAAATCCCCCCCCAGGACCCCAAAATCCCCCCCTGGGACCCCCAAATCCTCCCCCCCCCCATCCTAGGGACCCCAAAATCCCCCCTCAGACCCCCAAATCCAACCCTGGGACCCTCAAATCTTAACCCCCCCCATCCTAGGGACCCCGAAATCCAACCCTGGGACCCCAAAATCCAACCCTGGGACCCTCAAATCTTACCCCCCCCATCCTAGGGACCCCAAAATCCAACCCTGGGACCCCCAAATCCTCCCCCCCCCATCCTAGGGACCCCAAAATCCCCCCCCCAGACCCCAAAATCCAACCCTGGGACCCCCAAATCCTCCCCCCCCCCCATCCTAGGGACCCCAAAATGCCCCCCCCTGGACCCCAAAATCCCCCCCAGACCCCAAAATCCAACCCTGGGACCCCCAAATCCTTCCCCCCCCACCCTAGGGACCCCAAAATCCCCCCTCAGACCCCCAAATCCAACCCTGGGACCCTCAAATCTTACCCCCCTCCATCCTAGGGACCCCAAAATCCCCCCCCAGACCCCAAAATCCCCCCCTGGGACCCCCAAATCCTACCCCCCACCATCCTAGGGACCCCAAAATCCCCCCCCAGACCCCCAAATCCAACCCTGGGACCCCCAAATCCTACCCCCCCTCCATCCTAGGGACCCCCAAATCCTCCCCCCCCCCCCCATCCTAGGGACCCCAAAATCCCCCTCTGGGACCCCCAAATCCAACCCTGGGACCCCCAAATCCTGCCCCCCCCATCCTAGGGACCCCAAAATCCCCCCCCGGGACCCCCAAATCCTCCCCCCCCCATCCTAGGGACCCCAAAATCCCCCTCTGGGACCCCCAAATCCAACCCTGGGACCCCAAATCCTGCCCCCCCCATCCTAGGGACCCCAAAATCCCCCCCGGGACCCCTAAATCCCCGCCCCAGACCCCAATATCCAACCTTGGACCCCCCCCAAGCCCCCTCCCCCCAACCTGGGGACCCCAAAATCCCCCCAAGACCTCAATATCCCCCCGTGGGACCCCCTAAAACCCCCCTGAACCCCCAAATCCACCCCCTTCTGCACCTCCCCCCCAAAAAAATGTTGGGGCCCCCCCAGGACGAAGCTTTTCAAGGGCAAATCCGTCCACGGGGACGTGGAGCTGCGAGTGGAGCAGGTGAGACTTTTGGGGGTCCCCCCCACATCTTGGGGTGCCCCCCACCCCCCTTCTTGGAGCATCCTGGAGGACCTGGAGCCCCATTTTGGGGGGTCGGGATGGTTTGGGGGGGGTCCCTGGGGTGAGTTTTTTGGTCCCTGGCGTGGGTTTTGGGGTCCCCCTGGATTCTGGGGATCCCCCCAGGTTTTTGGGGTGCCCCAAACCTCCCTTTTCTGACCCAATTTGGGGTCTCAGAGGGGTTTATGGGGAGGTTTGGGGTTCCCAGGGGTGGGTTTTGGGGTGCTTTGAGTGGCTTAGGGGTCTCTTGGTTGGATTTTGGGGTCCCTGAGTTAGTTTTGGGGTCCCAGGGTTGGGTTTTGGGGTCTCTGGGTTGGATTTTGGGGTCCCTGCTGGGGCTTTTGAGGTCCCTGGGGCAGATTTGGGGGTTCCCAGGGTGGGTTTTTGGGGTCCCTGGGTTGGTTTTTGTGTCCCAGGGGCAGATTTTGGGGTCCCTGAGTTGGATTTTTGGGGTCCCTGAGGGGGGTTTTGGGGTCCCTGGTATGGATTTTGGGGTCCCTGGTGCGGATTTTGGGGGTCCCTAGGTTGGTTTTGGGGTCCCTGGGTTGATTTTAGGGTCCCTGGGTTGGTTTTGGGGTCCCTGAGTTGGATTTTTGGGGACCCTGGGTTGGGTTTTGGGGTCCCTGTGGGTTTTGGGGTCCCCCTGGATTTCGGGGTGCCCCCCCAGGCTCAGTTCTCCGAGCTCTCCCTCGTGGCCTCCACCCACGGCGCCCTCAGCGTCACCATCGACTCCCCCCGCGGGGGCACCAGGTGGGTTTTGGGGTCCCCCCCCCACTTTGGGGGGCAAGGGGGAAGATCTGGGGAGAAAAAGTGGGATTTGGGGGTTCGGGGTGGGATTGGGGGGGATCAGGGTCATATTCGAGGGGTTTGAAGTCATTTTAGGGGGTTCAGGGTCATTTTGGGGGGTTCAGGATCAGATTGGGGGGGGTTCAGGGTCATTTTTGGGGGGTTCAGGATCAGATTTGGGGGGGTTGAGGTCATTTTTGGGGGGTCAGGGTCATTTTTGTGGAGTTTGGGGTCATTTTGGGGGAGGTTGGGTGATTTTTGGGGGTTCAGGGTCATTTTTGGGGGGTTCGGGTTGATTTTTGAGGGGGTCAAGGTGAGATTTGTGGGGTTTGGGGTCATTTTGGGGGAGTCAGGGTGAGATTTTGGGGTTCAGGATCATTTTTGGGGGGTTCAGGCTCAGATTTGGGGTGTTCAGGGTCAGATTTTGGGGGTTCAAGGTCTGATTTGGGGGTTCAGGCTCAGATTTGGGGGTTCAGGCTCAGATTTTAGGATTCAGGCTCAGATTTTGGGTGTTCAGGGTCAGATTTTGGGGGTTCAGGTTCAGATTTTGGGGGTTCAGGGTCAGATTTTGGGGGTTCAGGGTCAGATTTTCAGGTTCAGGCTCAGATTTTGGGGTTCAGGGTCAGATTTTAGGGGGTTCAGGCTCAGATTTGGGGGTTCAGGGTAAGTTTTTGGGGGTTAAAGCTCAGATTTTGGGGTTTCAGGCTCAGATTTTGGGGGTTAAGGCTCAGATTTCGGGGGTTCAGGGTCAGATTTTGGGGTTCAGGCTCAGATTTTGGGGGTTCAGGCTCATTTTTTTGGGGTTCAGGCTCAGATTTTGAGGATTCAGGCTCAGATTTTGAGGGTTAAGGCTCAGATTTTGGGGTTCAGGGTCAGATTTTGGGGTTCAGGCTCAGATTTTGGGTGTTCAGGGTCAGATTTTGGGGGTTCAGGTTCAGATTTTGGGGGTTCAGGGTCAGATTTTGGGGGTTCAGGGTCAGATTTTCAGGTTCAGGCTCAGATTTTGGGGTTCAGGGTCAGATTTTAGGGGTACAGGATCATTTTTTGGGGGTTCAGGGTCAGATTTTAGGGGATCAGGGTCAGATTTTGGGGTTCAGGATCATTTTTGGGGGGTTCAGGGTCAGATTTTAGGGAGTTCAGGGTCAGATTTTGGGGGTTCAGGGTCAGATTTGGGGGTTCAGGATCATTTTTTGGGGGTTCAGGGTCAGATTTTAGGGAATTCAGGGTCAGATTTGGGGTTCAGGGTAATTTTTTGGGGGTTCAGGGTCAGATTTTGGGGTTCAGGATCATTTTTGGGGGGTTCAGGTTCAGATTTGGGGGTTCAGGGTCAGATTTTGGGGGTTCAGGCTCAGGTTTGGGGGTTCAGGCTCAGATTTCGGGGTTTCAGGCTCAGATTTTGGGGTTCAGGGTCAGATTTTGGGGGTTCAGGCTCAGATTTGGGGGTTCAGGGTCAGATTTTAGGGGGTTCAGGTTAAGATTTGGGGGTTCAGGGTCAGATTTTAGGGAGTTCAGGGTCAGATTTGGGGGTTCAGGCTCAGATTTGGGGGTTCAGGCTCAGATTTCGGGGTTTCAGTGTCAGATTTTGGGGTTCAGGGTCAGATTTTGGGGTTCAGGGTCAGATTTTAGTGGGTTCAGGCTCAGATTTTGGGGTTCAGGCTCAGATTTTGGGGGTTCAGGCTCAGGTTTGGGGGTTCAGGCTCAGATTTCGGGGGTTCAGGTTCAGATTTGGGGGTTCAGGGTCAGATTTTAGGGAGTTCAGGGTCAGATTTGGGGGTTCAGGCTCAGATTTTAGGGAGTTCAGGCTCAGATTTTGGAGTTCAGGCTCAGATTTGGGGGTTCAGGCTCAGATTTTAGGGGGTTCAGGCTCAGATTTGGGGGTTCAGGCTCAGATCTTGGGGTGTCGGGTTGATTTTTGGGGGGTCACAGCCGCCTCCCCCCCCCCCCCAGGAGGCTGCGCCCCGACTTCGTGCTGGTGCGGGAGGCGCCGGGGGGGGGCGCGGGGGGGACCCCTCGGCGGCTGCTCCTGGGGCTGCAGCTCGGGGGGGTCCCCAGCGCCCCCCCCCTCCCCGCCCTCTGCGCCCTCGCACACCCCCCCCGACTGGTGAGGGGCACTGGGGGGCACTGGGGGGCACTGGGAGGGGACTGGGAGGGACTGGGAGGGGACTGGGAGGGGACTGGGAGGGACTGGGAGGGGATGGGAAGGGACTGGGAGGGACTGGGAGGGGATGGGAGGGGACTGGGAGGGGACTGGGAGGGACTGGGAGGGACTGGGAGGGGATGGGAAGGGACTGGGAGGGACTGGGAGGGGATGGGAGGGGACTGGGAGGGACTGGGAGGGACTGGGAGGGACTGGGAGGGACTGGGAGGGACTGGGAGGGGACTGGGAGGGGACTAGGAGGTTACTGGGAGGGACTGGGAGGGACTGGGAGGGGACTGGGAGGGACTGGGAGGGGACTGGGAGGGGACTGGGAGGGACTGGGAGGGACTGGGAGGGGACTGGGGGGCACTGGGAGGGACTGGGAGGGACTGGGAGGGGACTGGGAGGCACTGGGAGGGGACTGGGAGAGGACTGGGAGGGACTGGGAAGGGATAGGAAGGGACTGGGGGGCACTGGGAGGGGACTGGGGGGCACTGGGAGGGACTGGGAGACACTGGGACGCACTGGGAGGGACTGGGATGGGGACTGGGAGGCCACTGGTGGGGGACTGGGGGGCACTGGGAGGGACTGGTGAGCACTGGGAGGTGGCTAGTGGAGCGCGTGGGCTCTGGGAGGGCTACTGGGGCAAACTGGGAGCACTGGGAGGGGCTGCGGCGCCTGCCCCCCTCCCCCCCCCGACATTCCCAGTGCTCCCAGTTTGCCCAGTTGGCCCAGCTGCAGCGGGAACTGGGGCCCGAGGCCTTTCCACTGGTACCCCAGCGGTACTGCAACCGCCCCCGCGGACTGGTGAGCACTGGGAGGCACTGGGAGGGACTGGGAGGGGACTAAGGGGTAACTGGGAGGCACTGGGGGGGTACTGGGAGCACTGGGAGGGCACTGGGAGGCACTGGGAGGGCACTGGTGAGCACTGGGAGGGACTGGGAAGGACTGGGAGGTACTGGGAGGGGACTGAGGGGTGACTGGGAGGGACTGGGAGGGACTGGGAGGGACTGGGAGGCACTGGGAGGGACTGGGAGGGGCTGAGGGGTGACTGGGAGGCACTGGGAGGGCACTGGGAGGCACTGGGAGGGGACTGGTGAGCACTGGGAGGGACTGGGAGGCACTGGGAGGGGACTAAGGGGTAACTGGGAGCACTGGGAGGGCACTGGGAGCACTGGGAGGTGACTGGGAGGCACTGGGGGGGTACTGGGAGCACTGGGAAGGCACCGAGGGGGGACTGGGAGGCACTGGGAGCTCTGGGAGGCACTGGGAGGCACTGGGAAGGACTGGGAGGCACTGGGAGGGGACTGAGGGGTGACTGGGAGGCACTGGTGAGCACTGGGAGGGACTGGGAGGCACTGGGAGGGCACTGGGAGCACTGGGAGGTGACTGGGAGGCACTGGGGGGGTACTGGGAGCACTGGGAAGGCACCGAGGGGGGACTGGAAGGCACTGGGAGCTCTGGGAGGGGTACTGGGAGGCTCGGGGGGGTGACTGGGACGCACTGGGGGTGTCACTGGTGTTACTGGGACCCCCAGGTGGCCGCCGCCTCCTTCCCGATGCTGGTGACGCTCAGCCCCGCCCCCCCCGGGGTCGGACAGGTGAGGCCACGCCCCCAATACCATATATGGTCAATGGTCACGCCCCCTCCCCACAGACCACGCCCCTTAAAGGAGCCGCCACGCTCTGGCTCCCAGTCCCCTCCCAGTGCCTCCCAGTCCCTCCCAGTCCCCTCTGAGTGTGTCCCAGTGCCTCCCAGTCCCCCCCCAGTGCCCCCCAGTGCCTCCCAGTCCCCTCCCAGTGCCCCCCAGTCCCTCCCAGTCCCCTCCCAGTCCCCTCCCAGTGCCTCCCAGTGCCCCCCAGTCCCCTCCCAGTGCCCCCCAGTCCCCTCCCAGTGCCCCCCAGTCCCTCCCAGTCCCTCCCAGTCCCCTCCCAGTCCTTCCCAGTCCCTCCCAGTGCCCTCCCAGTCCCTCCCAGTCCCTCCCAGTCCCCCCCCAGTCCCCCCCCAGTCCCCCCCCAGTCCCCTCCCAGTCCCTCCCAGTCCCCTCCCAGTCCCTCCCAGTCCCCCCCCAGTCCCCTCCCAGTCCCTCCCAGTCCCCCCCAGTCCCCTCCCAGTCCCTCCCAGTCCCTCCCAGTCCCCCCCCAGTCCCCCCCCAGTCCCCCCCCAGTCCCCCCCCAGTCCCCTCCCAGTCCCCTCCCAGTGCCCTCCCAGTGCCCTCCCAGTCCCTCCCAGTCCCTCCCAGTCCCCTCCCAGTGCCCCCCAGTCCCCTCCCAGTGCCCCCCAGTCCCCTCCCAGTGCCCCCCAGTCCCTCCCAGTCCCTCCCAGTCCCTCCCAGTCCCTCCCAGTCCCCTCCCAGTGCCCCCCAGTCCCCTCCCAGTGCCCCCCAGTCCCTCCCAGTCCCTCCCAGTGCCCTCCCAGTCCCTCCCAGTGCCCTCCCAGTGCCCCCCAGTCCCTCCCAGTCCCCTCCCAGTGCCTCCCAGTGCCCCCCAGTCCCCTCCCAGTGCCCCCCAGTCCCCTCCCAGTGCCCCCCAGTCCCTCCCAGTCCCTCCCAGTCCCCCCCAGTCCCTCCCAGTGCCCCCCAGTCCCCCCCAGTGCCCCCAGTGCAGGCGGTGTCCCCCCAGGTGCGCGTGGGGAGCCCGGAGGCGCTGGGGGTGGTGGCCGCGGCCATGGGGGCCGCGAGGGCCGGGGCGCTGGTCAGCGGGGGGCCGGGGGGCGGCCAGCGGCTGCGGGTCCAGCGCATCGGGACCCAGTACAGAGCCCTCAGGTCAGCGGGGACGGGGGGGACAGGGGGGACAGGGGGGACATGGGGGGACAGGGGGGACATGGGGACATGGGGGGACATTGAGGATGTGGGGACATTGGAGATGTGGGGGGACATGGGGACATGGGGACATGGGGACTTGGGGACATGAGGGACATGGGGGGACAAGGGGGGGACATGGGGGGACATGGGGACATGGGGGATATAGGGACATTGGGGACATTGGGGGACGTGGAGGGACGTGGGGACTTGGGGGGACATGGGGGATATGGGGGATATGGGGACATTGGGGGCATGGGGGATATGGGGGGATATGGGGGGACATGAAGGACATGGGGACACGGGGGGACATGGGGATGTGGGGGGGTATGGGGACATGGGGGGACATGGGGACATGGGGGATGTGGGGGGACATGGGGGGACATTGAGGACATGGGGACATTGGAGATGTGGGGGGACATGGGGACATGGGGACTTGGGGGGACATGAGGGACATGGGGGGACATGGGGACATGGGGGATATAGGGACATTGGGGACACTGGGGGGATGTGGGGGGACATGGGGGGACATTGAGGACATGGGGACATGGGGACGTGGGGGGATATGGGGGATATAGGGACATGGGGACATGGGGGGGACATGGAGGACATAGGGACATGGAGGGACATGGGGACATGGAGGGACATGGGGACATGGGGACGTGGGGGGATATGGGGGATATAGGGACATTGGGGACATTGGGGGGACATGGGGATGTGAGGGACACGTGGGGACATTGAGGACATGGGGACATTGGAGATGTGGGGGGACATGGGGACATGGGGGATATGGGGACTTTGGGGGGACATGGGGGATATAGGGACATTGGGGACATTGGGGGGACATGGAGGGACATGGGGACATGGGGAGACATGGGGGATATGGGGGGACATGGGGGGATATAGGGACATTGGGGGACGTAGAGGGACATGGGGACGTGGGGACTTGGGGGGACATGGGGATGTGGGGGACATTGGGGACATTGGGGACATGGGGGGACATGGGGACATGGGGGGATATGGGGGATATAGGGACATTGGGGGGATGTGGGGGGACATGGGGACATAGAGGGGACATTGAGGATATGGGGGATATGGGGACATGGGGGGGACATGGGGATGTGGGGGACATGGGGACATAGAGGGGACATTGGGGATATGGGGGATGTGGGGACATTGAGGACATGGGGACATTGGAGATGTGGGGGGACATGGGGACATGGGGGGATGTGCGGACATGGGGGGGACAGGGGGACATTGGGGACATGGGGACATGGGGACATTGGGGACATTGGGGACATGGGGACATGGGGGGATGTGTGGACATGGGGGGGACATTGGGGACATGGGGACAGGGGGACATTGGGGACATGGGGATGTGGGGGGTCACAGGGGCCATTGGGGGCCATTGAGGGCATGGGGGGACATTGGGGACATGGGGACATGGGGGTCCCCGGTGTCCCCACGTCCCCCCCTGCCCCCCCCCAAGGTGGTCGCCGGGGCCCGGAGACGCCCCCGGGGAGGAGGTGAAGGTGGAGCCGATGGCGCTGAGTCCCCGGTGAGGGGCCGGGGGGGCTGGGGGGGACCCCAAGGGGACACTGAGGGGACACTGAGGGTCTGGGGGTGTCCCTGTGTCCCCCCAAAGGCACCGGGCGTGGGTGGACGCCTGCTCGAGGCTCTTCGGGGGCGTCGAGGTGTGTGCGGTGGAGGCTCAACGGGCGCCCGACGGCCGCGAGGCCATCGACCAGGTACGAGGGTGACACCTGGGGGGGCTGCACCCCAACCGGGGGGGAGCCCGGGTCCCCTCGCGGTCACCCGGGTCCCTCGTGGTCACTCAGGTCCCTCCTGGTCACTCAGGTCCCATCTGAGATACCCGAGTCCCTCCTGGTCACTCAGGTCCCTCCTGGTCACTCAGATCCCTCATGGTCACTCAGGACCCTCATGGTCACTCAGGTCCCATCTGAGATACCCGAGTCCCTCCTGGTCACTCAGGTCCCTCCTGGTCACTCAGGTCCCATCTGAGATACCCGAGTCCCTCATGGTCCCTCAGGTCCCTCAGGTCCCTCATGGTCACTCAGGTCACATCTGAGATACCCGAGTCCCTCCTGGTCACTCAGGTCCCTCATGGTCACTCAGGTCCCTCCTGGTCACTCAGGTCCCATCTGAGATACCCGAGTCCCTCCTGGTCACTCAGGACCCTCCTGGTCACTCAGGTCCCATCTGAGATACCTGAGTCCCTCCTGGTCACCCAGGTCCCTCCTGGTCACTCAGGTCCCTCATGGTCACTCAGGTCCCATCTGAGATACCTGAGTCCCTCCTGGTCACCCAGGTCCCTCCTGGTCACTCAGGTCCCTCATGGTCACTCAGGTCCCATCTGAGATACCCGAGTCCCTCCTGGTCACTCAGATCCCTCCTGGTCACTCAGGACCCTCCTGGTCACTCAGGTCCCATCTGAGATACCCGAGTCCCTCCTGGTCACTCAGGACCCTCCTGGTCACCCAGGTCCCATCTGAGATACCCGAGTCCCTCATGGTCACTCAGGTCCCTCCTGGTCACTCAGGTCCCATCTGAGATACCTGAGTCCCTCCTGGTCACTCAGGTCCCTCCTGGTCACCCAGGTCCCTCCTGGTCACTCAGGTCCCTCATGGTCACTCAGGTCCCATCTGAGATACCCGAGTCCCTCCTGGTCACTCAGATCCCTCCTGGTCACTCAGGACCCTCCTGGTCACTCAGGTCCCATCTGAGATACCTGAGTCCCTCCTGGTCACTCAGGTCCCTCCTGGTCACTCAGGTCCCTCCTGGTGACTCAGGTCCCATCTGAGATACCCGAGTCCCTCCTGGTCACTCAGGTCTCTCCTGGTCACTCAGGTCCCTCATGGTCACTCAGGTCCCATCTGAGATACCCGACTCCCTCCTGGTCACTCAGGTCCCTCCTGGTCACTCAGGTCCCTCATGGTCACTCAGGTCCCTGATGGTCACCCAGGTCCCTCCTGGTCACTCAGGTCCCTCCTGGTCACTCAGGTCCCTCATGGTCACTCAGGTCCCATCTGAGATACCCGACTCCCTCCTGGTCACTCAGGTCCCTCCTGGTCACTCAGGTCCCTCATGGTCACTCAGGTCCCTGATGGTCACCCAGGTCCCTCCTGGTCACTCAGATCCCTCATGGTCACCCAGATCCCTCATGGTCACCCAGGTCCCTCCTGGTCACCCAGGTCCCTCCTGGTCACTCAGGTCCCTCCTGGTCACTCAGGTCCCATCTGAGATACCTGAGTCCCTCCTGGTCACCCAGGTCCCTCCTGGTCACTCAGGTCCTTCATGGTCACTCAGGTCCCTCGTGGTCACTCAGGTCTCTCCTGGTCACTCAGGTCCCTCCTGGTCACTCAGGTCCCATCTGAGATACCCGAGTCCCTCATGGTCACCCAGGTCCCTCCTGGTCACTCAGATCCCTCCTGGTCACTCAGGTCCCATCTGAGATACCCGAGTCCCTCATGGTCACTCAGGTCACTCAGGTCCCTCCTGGTCACTCAGGTCCCATCTGAGATACCTGAGTCCCTCCTGGTCACTCAGGACCCTCATGGTCACTCAGGTCCCATCTGAGATACCCGAGTCCCTCATGGTCACCCAAGTCCCTCCTGGTCACTCAGATCCCTCATGGTCACTCAGGTCCCATCTGAGATACCTGAATCCCTCATGGTCACCCAGGTCCCTCATGGTCACCCAGGTCCCTCCTGGTCACTCAGATCCCTCCTGGTCACTCAGGTCCCATCTGAGATACCCGAGTCCCTCCTGGTCACTCAGGTCACTCAGGTCCCTCCTGGTCACTCAGGTCCCATCTGAGATACCCGAGTCCCTCCTGGTCACTCAGGTCCCTCAGGTCCCTCTTGGTCACTCAGGTCACTCAGGTCCCTCCTGGTCACTCAGGTCCCATCTGAGATACCTGAGTCCCTCCTGGTCACTCAGGACCCTCATGGTCACTCAGATCCCTCATGGTCACCCAGGTCCCTCATGGTCACTCAGGACCCTCATGGTCACTTCCCAAGGTCCCCAAGTCCTCCAGGAGCCCCCCAAGTCCTCCGGGAGCCCCCCAAGACCCCCACTGAGGTCCCCAAGACCCCTTCTGAGGTCCCCAAGTCCTCCGGGAGCCCCCCAAGACCCCCACTGAGGTCCCCAAGACCCCTTCTGAGGTCCCCAAGTCCTCCAGGAGCCCCCCAAGTCCTCCAGGAGCCCCCCAAGACCCCTCCCGAGGTCCCCAAGTCCTCCAGGAGCCCTCCAAGGCCCCCTCTGAGCCCCCCAAGTCCTCTGGGAGCCCCCCAAGACCCCTTCTGAGGTCCCCAAGTCCTCTAGGAGCTCCCCAAGACCCCCCCGGAGCCCCCCAAGACCCCTTCTGAGGTCTCCAAGTCCTCCAGGAGCCCCCCAAGACCCCCCCGGAGCCCCCCAAGTCCTCTAGGAGCCCCCCAAGACCCCGTCCTGGGGTCCCCAAGTCCTCCAGGAGCCCCCCAGGTCCCCTCCTGAGCCCCTCAAGTCCTCCAGGAGCCCCCCAAGACCCCGTCCTGGGGTCCCCAAGTCCTCCGGGAGCCCCCCAAGACCCCTTCTGAGGTCTCCAAGACCCCCCCTGAGCCCTCCAAGTCCTCTAGGAGCCCCCCAAGACCCCTCTCAAGGTCCCCAAGTCCTCCAGGAGCCCCCCAAGACCCCCCTGGAGACCCCAAGTCCTCCAGGAGCCCCCCAGGTCCCCTCCTGAGCCCCCCAAGTCCTCCAGGAGCCCCCCAAGACCCCGTCCTGGGGTCCCCAAGTCCTCCGGGAGCCCCCCAAGACCCCTTCTGAGCTCTCCAAGTCCTCCAGGAGCCCCCCAAGACCCCCACTGAGGTCCCTAAGACCCCTCCCGAGGTCCCCAAGTCCTCCAGGAGCCCCCCAAGTCCTCCGGGAGCCCCCCAAGACCCCTCCGGGAGCCCCCCAAGACCCCCCCCTGTGTCCCCCCGGCAGGTGCTGGGGTCCTGGATGCCGCTGGTGGGACCGGGAGCGGCCGAGGATCGAGGTCACATCGTGGAGCTGGTTCTGGCTCGGATGAGGTCGGAGCTTCCTCGACCCCCAAGTCCTTCTCCTGCTCGGCCGCGGCCGCAGGTAACCGCACCCCAACATCCTCCTGGGGCCCCCCGAGTCCTCCAGAACCTTCTGGAACCTCCTGGAGCCCCCAGAGTCCTCCTGGAGCCCCCCCAAGATCCCTCCTGAGGTCCTCAAGTCCTCCAGGAACCCCCCCAAGATCCCTCCTGAGGTCCCCAAGACCCTCCAGGAGCCCCCCAAGACCCTCCAGGAGGTCCCCAAGACCCTCCAGGAGCCCCCCAAGACCCTCCAGGAGCCCCCCAAGTCCTCCAGGAGGTTTTGGGGGGCCCCACAGGGTCTTGACCGCCCCCCCCCCCATTTCTGTCCCACAGACGCCGGCGCCCCCGGGGTCCCCCCGGTCGGGGACCTCCCTGCAGCAGCGACCCCCCCCCCAGGGTGAGTGACCCCCACAAAGCCCCGGGACCCCCCCCATTTGGTGATTTGCCCCCCCAAATTTGGTGATTTCCCCCAAAATTTGGTGATTTTCCTCAAAATTTGGTTCTTTCCCCCAAAATTTGGTGATTTTCCTCAAAATTTGATGATTTTCCCCCAAATTGAGTGGTTTTTCCCCCAAAATTTGGTGATTTGCCCCCCAAAATTTGGTTCTTTCCCCCAAAATTTGGTGATTTTCCTCAGAATTTGGTTCTTTCCCCCAAAATTTGGTGATTTTCCTCAGAATTTGGTTCTTTCCCCCAAAATTTGGTGATTTTCCTCAGAATCTGGTTCTTTCCCCCAAAATTTGGTGATTTTCCTCCAAATTTGATGATTTTCCCCCAAATTGAGTGTTTCCCCCCCCCATTTGGTGATTTGCCCCCCCAAATTTGGTTCTTTCCCCCCAAATTTGGTGATTTTCCTCAAAATTTGATGATTTTCCCCCAAATTTGATGGTTTTTCCCCAAACTGAGTGATTTTTCCCCCCAGATTTGGTGATTTTCACCTCAAATCTGGTGATTTCCCCTCAAAGTCGCCCGATTTCCCCCCCAAACTGTCTGATTTACCTCCAAATTCAGGAATTTCCTCCAAATTTGGGGGATTAACCCCTAAAACTGGCTGATCCTCCCCAAAATCGGGGATTTCCCTCAGACTGGGTCATTTTCTTCCAAAATTGGGTGATTCACCTGCAAAATTCAACAATTTCCCCCCCAATTAGGTGATTTGACCACAAATTCTGTGATTTTTCCCTCCAAATTTTGAGATTTCCCCCAAATTTTGTGATTTTCCCTCCAAATTTTGAGATTCCCCCAAATTTTGTGATTTTTCCCTCCAAATTTTGAGATTTCCCCCAAATTTTGTGATTTTCCCTCTAAATTTCAAGATTTCCCCCAAATTTTGTGATTTTTCCCTCCAAATTTTGAGTTTTGCTCCGAATTTTGTGATTTTTCCCTCAAAATTTTGAGATTTCCCCCAAATTTTGTGATTTTCCCTCCAAATTTTGAGTTTCCCCCAAATTTTGTGATTTTCCCTCCAAATTTTGAGATTCCCCCAAATTTTGTGATTTTTCCCTCCAAATTTTGAGATTTCCCCCAAATTTTGTGATTTTCCCTCCAAATTTCGAGATTTCCCCCAAATTTTGTGATTTTCCCTCCACATTTCGAGATTTCCCCCAAATTTTGTGATTTTCCCTCTAAATTTCGAGATTTCTCCCAAATTTTGTGATTTTTCCCTCCAAATTTTGAGTTTTGCTCCGAATTTTGTGATTTTTCCCTCAAAATTTTGAGATTTCCCCCAAATTTTGTCATTTTTCCCTCAAAATTTTGATATTTCCCTCAAAATTTTGATATTTCCCCCAAATTTTATCATTTTCCCCTCCAAATCTGTCGATTTCCCCCCCGAAATCACCAGATTCTCCTCCAAACTGTCCAATTTCCCCCAAAATTTGTTGATTTCCTCCCAAATTTTGGGGATTGACCCCTAAATCTGGCTAATTTCCCCCAAACTGGATGATTTGGGGTCCAAAACTCCCTGATTTTCCCCGATATTGGCTGATTCCCCCCAATCTGGAGGATTCCCCTCAATTCGCTGGTTCCCCTCCCCCCTTAAGCCCCTCCCCCTCAAGCCCCTCCCCCTTAACCTCCCCCCCCCCTTCTTTCCGCAGGAGCCCCGGCCTCGCCTGGTCCCGCCCCGCCCCGCCCACCAGGGGGCGTGGCCTCACCTGACCCCGCCCACCAGCGAGGGGCCGCCCAGCCCCGCCCCCTGGAGCCACAAGCCCCGCCCCCCTCCCCTCAGCCCCGCCCCAAGAGCCCTCAGGCCACGCCCACAGCCCCCCAGACGCGCCCCCTGGGTCCTAAAGCCCCGGGCACCGCTCAGCCCCGCCCCCAAGGCCCTCAAGCCCCGCCCACTGTCGCTCAGCCCCGCCCCCAGGGGCCTCAAGCCCCGCCCCTCGCCTCCCAGCCCCGCCCACAGGGGCCTCAAGCCCCGCCCCTCGCCTCCCAGCCCCGCCCACAGGGCCCACAAGCCACGCCCACTCCTCAGGCCCGCCCACAGGGGCCACAAGCCCCGCCTACTTCACCCCAGCCCCGCCCCCCAGGGCCTCAAGCCCCGCCCACCTCCCCTCAGCCCCGCCCCAAGAGCCCTCAGGCCACGCCCACTGCCGCTCAGCCCCGCCCCCAGGGCCCTCAGGCCCCGCCCACCCTCCAGCCCCGCCCCCAGGGCCCTCAGGCTCCTCCCAGCGCCGCTCAGCCCCGCCCCAAGAGCCCTCAGGCCCCGCCCACCTCCCCTCAGCCCCTCCCCCCGGGGCCTCAAGCCCCGCCCACTTCCCCTCAGCGGCACTCGGTGGGACCTCAAGCCCCGCCCACTGCCCCTCAGCCCCGCCCACTGGGCCCTCAAGCCCCGCCCACTGCTCCTCAGCCCCGCCCCCAGGGCCCTCAAGCCCCGCCCCCTTCCCACCCCCACCCCCAGGGTCCTAAACCCCCTCCCACTGCTGCTCAGCCCCGCCCCCAAGGGCCTCAAGCCCCTCCCACTGCTGCTCAGCCACGTCCGCAGGGTCCTAAAGCCCCGCCCACCGCCCCTCAGCCCCGCCCCCAGGGCCCTCAGGCCACGCCCACTCCACAACCCCGCCCTCAAGCCCCGCCCACCGCCCCTCAGCCCCGCCCACAGGGCCCTCAAGCCCCGCCCACTGCCCCTCAGCCCCACCCCCAGGGTCCTAAAGCCCCTCCCCCTGCTGCTCAGCCCCGCCCCCCCGGGTCCCCCAAGCCGCCCTTGGCCCCCAAGCCGGGCGCCGCCCCCAGGTGAGTGTGGGCGTGGCCTAAAGGAGAGGGAGGCGTGGCTTATCCGCGCAGGCCACGCCCCCTCCTCTCTGACCACGCCCCCTCTTCCTCCTCCAGCCCCGCCCCCGAGAGCCTCCGCGCCCTGCGGCAAAGCTTCGCCTCCTTCTTCGAGTGAGGGAGGGGGTTGCAAGCCACGCCCCCTCCTCAAAGCCACGCCCCCTCCTCAAAGCCACGCCCCCTTATGGAAGCCCCGCCTCTCTATAGGGCCCTATAGAGCAAGCCCCGCCCTCAATCGCTGCCCTTAAGCCCCACCCACCCCTTAAGCCCCGCCCACTGGCACACGTGACCCCACAGGCCACGCCCCCTGCCTCAAGCCCCGCCCCCTCAGCCCCCAGACCCCTTGGCTGGGGGGGGTCTATGTGCAATAGTGACCGTGTAAGCCCCGCCCCCTCGCTTGGCCCCCGCCCCATCACGTGATCACAGCCCCACTAGCCACGCCCCCTCGCTTGGCCCCGCCCCATCACGTGATCACCGCCCCACTAGCCACGCCCCCTCGCTTGGCCCCGCCCCATCACGTGATCATCGCCCTACTAGCCACGCCCCCTCGCTTGGCCACGCCCCCTATTAGCAAATAAAGCTTCCCCCCCCCTCAAAACTGCTGGATTTTCCTCAAATCTGTGGGGTTTCCTCTCAAAAATCCAGCGATTCCGCCCCAAATTGACTTATTTTCCTCTAATTTGGATGATTCACCCCCAAAACCATGGGATTCCCGCACAGAAGGGGCTGATTTATTTGAAAAATACCACAAATTGGGTAATTTCCCCCTGAAAACGGGGGATTCTCCCCAAAATTTTCCCGTTTTCCTCAAAATTGGCTGATTTTCCCCAAAATTGGCTGATTTTCGCAAAATTGTCTGATTTTTTCCCCAAAATTGGCCGATTTTCCCCAAAATTGACTGATTTCCCCCAGAATTGGCCGATTTTCCCCCAAATTGCCTAATTTTACCCAAAATTGGCTGATTTTCCCCCCGAATTGCCTGATTTTCCCCCAAATTGGCCGATTTTCCCCAAAATTGGCTGATTTCCCCCCAAATTGGCCGATTTTCCCCCAAAATTGGCTGATTTTCCTCAAAATTGGCTGATTTTCCCCCAAAATTGGCTGATTTTCCCCCAAAATTGGCTGATTTTCCCCCCAAATTGGCTGATTTTCCCTCAAAATTGGCTGATTTTCCCCAAAATTGACCAATTTTCCCCCAAAATTGCCTGACTTTCCCCAATATTGGCTGATTTTCCCCCAAATCGCGTGATTCCCCCTCAAATTGACTCGTTTTTCCCAAATTCTCCACATTTCCCCTCAAAGTCGGGCGCCACCCGCTAAAATCAGGCGATTCCCGCCCCAACAACGCGCAGAACCGGCTGATTTATCCCTAAAATCGTGGGGTTCCCCCTCAAATCGTGCGATTCCCCCTCAAATCGACTCGTTTTCCCTCAAATTTGTTTTTTTTCCCCTCAAACTGAGCGATTCTTGCTCAAAAACTCAGGATTTTCCCTCAAAATGGCGCGGCGGGGGGGGGGGGGGGGGGAGGGAGGGGGGCGGGGCCGCTCTGCGCGCGTCGCGCGGTGATGACGCAAGCAGGCGGCGTCGCGCGGCGGTGACGTCAAGCGCGGCGATGGCGGAGAAGGCGCAGCGCTACGAGGCCTTCGTCAGCGACGTCCTGCAGCGCGACCTGCGGTGGGTGACGTCACCTTCCCCCGAGGCCACGCCCCCTCTCAGAGACCACGCCCCTTCCTATAGGCCACGCCCACCCCCGGACCCCTTTATATTACAGCCCCCCCCACGTGACAGGAGCGCGCGCCCGCCCCCCCAATCCGGCCTCGTGGCCACGCCCCCTCGGCTCTGGCCACGCCCCTTTAACCCCCTGTGGCCCCGCCCCTCACAGCCCCCTCCCCATAGGCCCCTGCCCCATAGAATCTGCCCCAGGGACCCCAACCCATAGGCCCCTGCCCCATAGATTCTGCCCCATAGGCCCCTGCCCCATAGATTCCGCCCCATGGACCCCCAACCCATAGATTCTGCCCCATGGACCCTGCCCCATAGGCCCCTGCCCCATAGAATCTGCCCCAGGGACCCCAACCCATAGGCCCCTGCCCCATAGATTCTGCCCCATAGGCCCCTGCCCCATAGATTCCGCCCCATGGACCCCCAACCCATAGATTCTGCCCCATGGACCCTGCCCCATAGGCCCCTGCCCCATAGAATCTGCCCCAGGGACCCCAACCCATAGGCCCCTGCCCCATAGATTCTGCCCCATAGGCCCCTGCCCCATAGATTCCGCCCCATGGACCCCCAACCCATAGATTCTGCCCCATGGACCCTGCCCCATAGGCCCCTGCCCCATAGAATCTGCTCCATGGACCCCAACGCATAGGCCCCTGCCCCATAGAATCTGCCCCATAGGCCCCTGCCCCATAGATTCTGCCCCATGGACCCCAAACCATAGGCCCCTGCCCCACAGATTCTGCCCCATGGACCCCTGCCCCATAGATTCCACGCCATGGACCCTGCCCCATAGATTCTGCCCCATGGACCCCAACCCATCGATTTTGCCCCATAGAATCTGCCCCATAGGCCCCTGCCCCATAGATTCTGCCCCATGGACCCCAACCCATCGATTCTGCCCC
>NW_027207069.1:0-37500 GCF_032191515.1 Phaenicophaeus curvirostris
CCCTAAAGGGGTCCCAGAGAGCTATAGATGGTTTCTCGTGGTCCTAGAAGGGTCCTAGAAGGCCCTAAAATGGTCCCGGGGGCTCTAGAGGGTTCCTCGTGGTCCTAGAAGGGTCCTAGAAAGCCCTAGAAGGGTCCCAGGGGACTCTGGAGGGTTCCTGGTGATTCTAAAAGGGTCCAAGAAAGGCCTAGAAGGGTCCCAGAGGGCTCTAGAGGGTTCCTCATGGTCCTAGGAGGGTCCTAGAAGGCCCTGAAAGGGTCCCAGCGGGCTCTAGAGGGTCCCTGGGGGTACTAGAAGAGTCCTAGAAGGCGCTAAGTGGGTCCTAGGGGGCTCTAGAGGGCTCCTGGTGGTCCTAGAAGGGTCCTAGAAGGCCCTAAAGTGGTCCCAGGGGGCTCTAGAGGGTTCCTCGTGGTCCTAGAAGGGTCCTAGAAGGCCCTAAGGGGGTCCCAGCGGGCTCTAGAGGCTTCCCGGGGCTCCTAGAAGGGTTCTAGAAGGCTCAAAGGGTAACCAGGGGGCTCTAGAGGGTTCCTGGGGCTCCTAGAAGGGTTCTAGAAGGCTCAAAGGGTAACCAGGGGGCTCTAGAAGGTCCCTGGGGGCCCTAGAAGGGTACTAGAAGGCACTAAAGAGGACCCAGGGTGCTCTGGAGGGTTCCCCAGGGTCTTACCATGGCCCTAGAAAGCCCTAAGTGGGTCCCAGGGGGCTCTTGATGGTTCCCTGTGTACTAGAAGGGTCCTAGAAGGCCCTAAGTGTGTCCCAGGGGGCTCTAGAGTGTCCCTGGGGGCGCTAGAATTGTCCTAGAAGGCACTAAGGGGGTCCCAGGGGGCTCTAGAGGGTTCCTTCTGGTCCTAGAAGGGTCCTATAAGGCTCTAAGGGGTCCCACGAGGCTCTTGACGGTTCCCCAGGGTCTTAAAATGAACCTAGAATGCCCTAAGTGGGTCCCAGGGGGCTCTAGATGGTTTCTCGTGGTCCTAGAAGAGTCCTAGAAGGCCTTAAGCAAGTCTCAGGGGGCTCTAGAGAGTTCCTCGTGGTCCTAGAAGGGTCCTAGAAGGCCCTAAGTGGGTCCCAGAGGGCTCTAGAGGGTTCCTGATGACACTAGAACGGTCCTAGAAGGACCTAAGGAGGTCCCAGGGGGCTCTAGAGGGTTTCTCGTGGTCCTAGAAGGGTCCTAGTAGGCTCTAAGGAGTCCCAGGGGGCTCTAGAGTGTCCCTGGGGGCACTAGAAGGGTCCTAGAAGGCGCAAAGAGGGTCCCAGAGGGCTATAGAGGGCTCCTGGTGGTCCTAGAAGGGTCTTAGAAAGCCCTAAGGGGGTCCCAGGGGGCTCTAGAGGGTCCCTGGGGGCCCTAGAAGGGTCCTAGAATGCCCTAAGGGGGTCCCAGGGGGCTCTAGAGGGTTCCTCGTGGTCCTAGAAGGGTCCTAGAAGGCCCTAAGTGGGTCCCAGAGGGCTCTAGAGGGTTCCTGGTGATCCTAGAAGGGTCCTAGTAGGCCCTAAGTGGGTCCCAGAGGGCTCTAGAGGGTCTCTGGGGGCACTAGAAGTGTCCTAGAATGTGCAAAAATGTGTCCCAGAGGGCTATAGAGGGCTCCTGGTGGTCCTAGAAGGGTCTTAGAAGGCCCTAAGTGGGTCCCAGGGGGCTCTAGAGGGTCCCTGGGGGCCCTAGAAGGGTCCTAGAATGCCCTAAGGGGGTCCCAGGGGGCTCTAGAGGGTTCCTCGTGGTCCTAGAAGGGTCCTCGAAGGCTCTAAGGCATCCCAGGGGGCTCTAGACGGTCTCTGGGGACCCTAGAAGAGTCCTAGAACGCCCTAAAGGGGTCCCAGAGAGCTATAGATGGTTTCTCGTGGTCCTAGAAGGGTCCTAGAAGGCCCTAAAATGGTCCTGGGGGCTCTAGAGGGTTCCTCGTGGTCCTAGAAGGGTCCTAGAAAGCCCTAGAAGGGTCCCAGGGGACTCTGGAGGGTTCCTGGTGATTCTAAAAGGGTCCAAGAAAGCCCTAGAAGGGTCCCAGAGGGCTCTAGAGGGTACCCGTGGGTCCTAGGAGGGTCCTAGAAGGCCCTAAAAGGGTCCCAGGGGGCTCTAGAGGGTTCCTTGTGGTCCTAGAAGGGTCCTAGAAGGCCCTAAGTGGGTCCCAGCGGGCTCTAGAGGGTTCCTGGGGCTCCTAGAAGGGTTCTAGAAGGCTCAAAGGGTAACCAGGGGGCTCTAGAAGGTCCCTGGGGGCCCTAGAAGGGTACTAGAAGGCACTAAAGAGGACCCAGGGTGCTCTGGAGGGTTCCCCAGGGTCTTACCATGGCCCTAGAAAGCCCTAAGGGGGTCCCAGGGGGCTCTTGAGGGTTCCCTGTGTCCTAGAAGGGTCCTAGAAGGCCCTAAGGGGGTCCCAGGGGGCTCTAGAGGGTACCTGGTGGCGCTAGAATTGTCCTAGAAGGCCCTAAGGGGGTCCCAGGGGGCTCTAGAGGGTTCCTCGTGGTCCTAGAAGGGTCCTAGAAGGCCCTAAATTGGTCCCAGGGGGCTCTAGAGGGTTCCTCGATGTACTAGAATCGTCCTAGAAGGCTCTAAGTGGTCCCACGACGCTCTAGATGGTTCCCCAGGGTCTTACAATGATCCTAGAAGGCCCTATGTGAGTCCCAAGGGGTTCTAGATGGTTTCTTGTGGTCCTAGAAGGGTCCTTGAAGTTCTTCAGGGGGTCCCAGTGGGCTCTAGAGAGTTCCTCGTGGTCCTAGAAGGGTGCTAGAAGGCCCTAAGGGGGTCCCAGAGGGATCTAGAGGGTTATTGGGGGGTCTAGAAGGGTCCTAGAAGGACCTAAGGGGGTCCCAGAGGGCTCTAGAGGGTTCTTGGTGGTCCTAGAAGGGTCCTAGAAGGCCCTAAGGGGGTCCCAGAGGGCTCTAGATGGTTCCTGGGGCTCCTAGAAGGGTTCTAGAAGGCTCTAAAGGGAACCAGGGGGCTCTAGAAAGTCCTTTGGTCCCTAGAAGTGTACTAGAAGGCCCTAAGGAGGACGCAGGGTGCTCTAGAGTGTTTCCGGGGTCTTACCATGGTCCTAGAAGGCCCTAAGTTGGTCCCAGGGGGCTCTATCTGGTTTCCTCGTGGTCCTAGAAGAGTCCTAGAAGGCCTTAAGCAAGTCCCAGGGGGCTCTAGAGGGTTCCTGGTGGTCCGAGAAGGGTCCTAGACGGCCCTAAGGGGGTCCCAGGTGGTTCTAGAAGGTTCCTCGTGGTCATAGAAGGGTCCTAGAATGTTCTAAGGGGTCTCAGGGGCCTCTAGATGGTTCCCCGGAGGCTTAAAATGGTCCTAGAAGGCCCTAAGGGGTTCTCAGAGGGCTCTAGATGGTTCCTCCTGGTCCTAGAATGGTCCTAAAAGGCCCTAAGTGGACCCAGGGGGCTCTAGAAGGTCCCTGGGGGCCCTAGAAGTGTACTAGAAGGCCTTAAATAGGACCCAGGGTGCTCTAGAGGGTTCCCCGGGGTTTTACCATGGACCTAGAAGGCCCTAAGGGGGTCCCAGGGGGCTCTAGAGGGTTCCTCGTGGCCCTAGAAGGGTCCTAGAAGGACTTAAGCAAGTTCCAGGGGGGTCTAGAGGGTCACTGGGGGCGCTAGAAGAGCCCTAGAAGGCCCTAAGGTGTCCCAGGGGGCTCTAGAGGGATCCTCGTGGTCCTAGAAGGGTCCTAGAAGGCTCTAAGGGGTCCCACGAGGCTCTTGAGGGTTTCCCAGGGTCTTACAATAACCCTAGAAGGCCCTAAGGGAGTCCCAGGGGGCTGTAGAGTGTTTCTCCTGGTCCTAGAAGGGTTCTAGAAGGCCTTAAGCAAGTCCCAGGGGGCTCTAGAGGGTTCCTCGTGGTCCTAGAAGGGTCCTAGAAGGCCCTAAGTAGGTCCCAGAGGGCTCTAGAGGGTTCCTGGTGATCCTAGAAGGGTCCTAGTAGGCCCTAAAGAGTCCCAGGGGGCTCTAGAGTGTCCCTGGGGGCACTAGAAGGGTCCTAGAAGGCGCAAAGAGGGTCCCAGAGGGCTATAGAGGGCTCCTGGTGGTCCTAGAAGGGTCTTAGAAAGCCCTAAGTGGGTCCCAGGGGGCTCTAGAGGGTCCCTGGGGGCCCTAGAAGGGTCCTAGAATGCCCTAAGGGGGTCCCAGGTGGCTCTAGAGGGTTCCTCGTGGTCCTAGAAGGGTCCTAGAAGGCCCTAAGTGGGTCCCAGAGGGCTCTAGAGGGTTCCTGGTGATCCTAGAAGGGCCCTAGTAGGCCCTAAAGACTCCCAGGGAGCTCTAGAGGGTCTCTGGGGGCACTAGAAGTGTCCTAGAATGTGCAAAAAGGTGTCCCAGAGGGCTATAGAGGGCTCCTGGTGGTCCTAGAAGGGTCTTAGAAGGCCCTAAGTGGGTCCCAGGGGGCTCTAGAGGGTCCCTGGGGGCCCTAGAAGGGTCCTAGAATGCCCTAAGGGGGTCCCAGGGGGCTCTAGAGGGTCTCTGGGGGCACTAGAAGTGTCCTAGAATGTGCAAAAAGGTGTCCCAGAGGGCTATAGAGGGCTCCTGGTGGTCCTAGAAGGGTCTTAGAAGGCCCTAAGTGGGTCCCAGGGGGCTCTAGAGGGTCCCTTGGTGGCCCTAGAAGGGTCCTAGAATGCCCTAAAATGGTTTCGGGGGCTCTAGAGGGTTCCTCGTGGTCCTAGAAGGGTCCTAGAAAGCCCTAGAAGGGTCCCAGGGGACTCTGGAGGGTTCCTGGTGATTCTAAAAGGGTCCAAGAAAGCCCTAGAAGGGTCCCAGAGGGCTCTAGAGGGTACCCGTGGGTCCTAGGAGGGTCCTAGAAGGCCCTAAAAGGGTCCCAGGTGGCTCTAGAGGGTCCCTGGTGGTACTAGAAGAGTCCTAGAAGGCCCTAAGTGGGTCCTAGGGGGCTCTAGAGGGCTCCTGGTGGTCCTAGAAGGGTCCTAGAAGGCCCTAAAGGGGTCCCAGGGGGCTCTATGTGTTTCCTGGGGCTCATAGAATGGACCTAGAAGACTCTAAGCGGTCCCAGGGGGCTCTAGAGGGTCTCTTGTGGACCAAGAAGTGTCCAAGAAGGCCCTTAAGTGGTCCCACATGTCTCTAGATGGTTACTCGTGGCCCTAGAAGACCCCTAGAAGGCCCTTAAGTCATCCCACGGGTCTCTAGATGGTTACTCGTGGTCCTAGAAGACCCCTAGATGGCCCTAAGTGGGTCCCAGGGGGCTCTAGAGGGATCCTGGTGGTCCTAGAATGGTCCTAGAAGGCTGTATAGAGGACCCAGGGTGCTCTAGAGGGTTCCCCGGGGTCTTACCATGGTCCTAGAATGCCCTAAGCGGGACCCAGGGGGCTCTAGATGGTTTCCTCGTGGTCCTAGAAGAGTCCTAGAAGGCCCTAAGAGTGTCACAGGGGGCTCTAGAGGGTTCCTGGTGGTCCGAGAAGGGTCCTAGAAGGCCCTAAGGGGGTCACAGGGGGCTCTAGAGGGTTCCTGGTGGTCCTAGAACGGTACTAGAAGGCCCTAAGGTGGTCCCAGGGGGTTCTAGAATATTCCTGGGGTCCTAGAAGGGTCCTAGAATGCTCTAAGTTTTCCCAGGGGGCTCTAGATGGTTCCAGAGAGTCTTAAAATGGTCCTAGAAGGCCCTGAGTGGGTCCCAGGGGGCTCTAGAGGGTCCCTGCCTGCACTAGAAGGGCCCTAGAAGGCCCTAAGGGGGTCTCAGGAAGCTCTAGAGGGTTCCTGGGGCTCCTAGAAGGGTTCTAGAAGGCTCAAAGTGTAACCAGGGGGCTCTAGAAGGTCTCTGGGGGCCCTAGAAGGGTACTAGAAGGCACTAAAGAGGACCCAGGGTGCTCTGGAGGGTTCCCCGGGGTCTTACCATGGTCCTAGAAGGCCCTAAGGGGGTCCCAGGGGGCTCTAGAGGGTTACCCGATATCTTAAAATGGTCTTAGAAGGCCCTAAAGGGGTCCCAGGGGGCTCTACAGGGTTCCCCGGGGTCTTAAAATGGTCCTAGAAGGCCCTAAGTGGGTCCCAGGGGGCTCTGGAAGATTTCTCGTGGTCCTAGAAGGGTCCTAGAAGGCCCTTAAGGGGTCCAAGGGATCTCTAGAGGGTTTCTGGTGACTCTAGAGGTGTCCTAGAAAGCCCTAGAAGGGTCCCAGGGGGCTCTAGAGGGTACCCACAGGTCCTAGAAGGGTCCTAGAAGGCTCTAAGCGGTCCCAGGGGGCTCTAGAGGGTCCCTGGAGGACTTAGAAGTGTCCTAGAAGGCCCGAAGGGGGTCCCACGGGGCTCTAGATGGTTCCCGTGGGTCCTAGAAGGGTCCTAGATGGCCCTAAGTGTGTCCCAGGGGGCTCTAGAGGGTCCCTGGGGTCCCTAGAAGGGTCCTAGAAGGCCCTAAAGGGGACCCAGGGGGCTCTAGAGGGTTCCCCAGGGTCTTACACTGGTCCTAGTTGGCCCTAAGGGGGTCCCAGGGGGCTCTAGATTGTTTCTCGTGGTCCTAGAAGGGTCCTAGAAGGCCCTAAGGGGGTCCAGTGGGCTCTAGAGGGTCCCTGGGGGTCCAAGAAGGGTTCTAGAAGGCCCTAAGCGGGTCCTAGGTGGCTCTAGAGTGTTCCTCGTGGTCATAGAAGAGTCCTAGAAGGCCCTAAGAGTGTCACAGGGGGCTCTAGAGGGTTCCTGGTGGTCCGAGAAGGGTCCTAGAAGGCCCTAAGGGGGTCACAGGGGGCTCTAGAGGGTTCCTGGTGGTCCTAGAACGGTACTAGAAGGCCCTAAGGTGGTCCCAGGGGGTTCTAGAATATTCCTGGGGTCCTAGAAGGGTCCTAGAATGCTCTAAGTTTTCACAGGGGGCTCTAGATGGTTCCAGAGAGTCTTAAAATGGTCCTAGAAGGCCCTGAGTGGGTCCCAGGGGGCTCTAGAGGGTCCCTGCCTGCACTAGAAGGGCCCTAGAAGGCCCTAAGGGGGTCCCAGAGGGCTCTAGAGGGTTCCTCGCCGTCCTAGAAGGGTCCTAGAAGGCCCTAAGGGGGTCTCAGGAAGCTCTAGAGGGTTCCTGGGGCTCCTAGAAGGGTTCTAGAAGGCTCAAAGTGTAACCAGGGGGCTCTAGAAGGTCTCTGGGGGCCCTAGAAGGGTACTAGAAGGCACTAAAGAGGACCCAGGGTGCTCTGGAGGGTTCCCCGGGGTCTTACCATGGTCCTAGAAGGCCCTAAGGGGGTCCCAGGGGGCTCTAGAGGGTTACCCGATATCTTAAAATGGTCTTAGAAGGCCCTAAAGGGGTCCCAGGGGGCTCTACAGGGTTGCCCGGGGTCTTAAAATGGTCCTAGAAGGCCCTAAGTGGGTCCCAGGGGGCTCTGGAAGTTTTCTCGTGGTCCTAGAAGGGTCCTAGAAGGCCCTTAAGGGGTCCAAGGGATCTCTAGAGGGTTTCTGGTGACTCTAGACGTGTCCTAGAAAGCCCTAGAAGGGTCCCAGGGGGCTCTAGAGGGTACCCACAGGTCCTAGAAGGGTCCTAGAAGGCTCTAAGCGGTCCCAGGGGGCTCTAGAGGGTCCCTGGAGGACTTAGAAGTGTCCTAGAAGGCCCGAAGGGGGTCCCACGGGGCTCTAGATGGTTCCCGTGGGTCCTAGAAGGGTCCTAGATGGCCCTAAGTGTGTCCCAGGGGGCTCTAGAGGGTTCCTCATAGTCCTAGAAGGGTCCTAGTAGGCCCTAAGGCAGTCCCAGTGGGCTCTAGAGGGTCCCTGGGGTCCCTAGAAGGGTCCTAGAAGGCCCTAAAGGGGACCCAGGGGGCTCTAGAGGGTTCCCCAGGGTCTTACACTGGTCCTAGTTGGCCCTAAGGGGGTCCCAGGGGGCTCTAGATTGTTTCTCGTGGTCCTAGAAGGGTCCTAGAAGGCCCTAAGGGGGTCCAGTGGGCTCTAGAGGGTCCCTGGGGGTCCAAGAAGGGTTCTAGAAGGCCCTAAGGGGGTCCTAGGTGGCTCTAGAGGGTTCCTCGTGGTCATAGAAGGGTCCTAGAAGGTCCTAAGCGGGTCTCAGGGGGCTCTAGAGGGTTCCTCGTGGTCCTAGAAGGGTCCTAGAAGGCCCTAAGTGTGTCCCAGGGGGCTCTAGAGGGTCTCTGGTGTCCCTAGAAGCGTCCTAGAAGGCACTAAGTGGGTCCCAGGGAGCTCTAGAGGGTTTCTCGTGGTCCTAGAGGGGTCCCAGGGGGCTCTAGAGGGTTCCTGGTGACTCTAAAAGTGTCCAAGAAAGCCCTAGAAGGGTCCCAGGGTGCTCTAGAGGGTTCCTGGTGATTCTAAAAGGGTCCTAGAAAGCCCTAGAAGGGTCCCAGAGGGCTCTAGAGGGTTCCCTGGGGGCTTACAATGATCCTAGAAGGCCCTACGGGAGTCCCAGGTGGCTCTAGAGGGTTTCTCGTGGTCCTAGAAGGGTCCTAGAAGGCCCTAAGTGGGTCCCAGTGGGTTCTAGAGGGTCCCTGGGGGGCCCTAGAAGGGTCCAAGAAGGCCCTAAAGAGGTCCCAGGGGGCTCTAGAGGGATTCTCGTGGTCCTAGATGGGTCCTAGAAGGCCTTAAGGGGTCCCAGGGGGCTCTAGATGGCTCCTCGTGGTCCTAGAAGGGTCTTAGAAGGCCGTAAAGGGGTCCCAGGGGGCTCTAGATATCTTTAGATTGGATCTGGGGGGCTCTAGAAGGGTCTGGGGGCTTTTAGAAGGGATGTAAGAAGCTCTAGAAGGGTTCAGGGTCTTTTTGAAGCTCTCTGGGGGGCTCTAGAAGGGTCTGGGTTCTTTTAGAATGGGCGTGAGAAGCTCTTGAAGGGTCCAGGTGCCTTTAGAATGTCTCTGGGGGGCTCTAGATGGGTCTGGGGGCTTTTAAAAGGGTCATGAGAAGCTCTAGAAGGGTCCAGGGGCCTTTATAATGTCTCTGGGGGGCTCTAGAAGGGTCTGGGGGCTTTTAGAAGGGACGTGAGAAGCTCTAGAAGGGTCCAGGGGCCTTTAGAAGGTCTCTGGGGGGTCCAGAGGGATCTGGGGGCCTTTAGAATTGTCCAGATGGGCTCTAGAAGGGTCTTGGCACTTTTAGAAGGGACCCAGGGGGCTCTAGAAGGGTCCAGGGGCTTTTAGAAGGGACGTGAGAAGCTCTAGAAGTTAGGGGTTAGTGTTAGGGTTAGGGTCATTAGGGTTAGGGTAAGGGGTTAGGGGTTATGGTTAGAGTTAGGGTTTAGGGTTAGGGGTTAGGGTTAGGGGTTAGGGTTAGGGGTTAGGGGTTAGAGTTAGGGGTTAGGGTTAGGGGTTAGGGGTTAGGGTTAGCGTTTAGGGTTAGGGTTAGGGGTTGGGGTTAGGGTTAGTGTTAGGGTTAGGGTTAGGGTTTATGGTTAGGGTTAGGGTTAGGGTTAGGGTCATTAGGGTTAGGGTTAGGGGTTAGGGGTTAGAGTTAGGGGTTAGGGTTAGGGGTTAGGGGTTAGGGTTAGGGTTTAGGGTTAGGGTTTAGGGTTAGGGTTAGGGTTAGGGTTAGGGTTAGGGTTAGGGTTAGGGTTAGGGTTAGGGTTGGGTTAGGGTTAGTGTTAGGGTCATTAGGGTTAGGGGTTAGGGGTTAGGTTTAGGGTTAGGGTTAGGGTTAGGGGTTAGGTTTAGGGTTAGGGTTAGGGTCATTAAGGTTAGGGTTAGGGTTAGGGTCATTAGGGTTAGGGTTAGGGTTAGGTTTAGGGTTAGGTTTAGGGTTAGGGTTAGGGTTTAGGGTTAGGTTTTAGGCTTAGGGTTAGGGGTTAGGGTTAGGCTTAGTGGTTAGGGTTAGGGTTAGGTTAGGGTTAGATTAGGGTTAAGGTTAGGGTTAGGGTCATAAGGGTTAGGGTTATGGTTAGGGTTATGGTTATGGTTAGGGGTTAGGGTGAGGGTTAGAGTTTAGGGTCATTAGGGTTAGGGTTAGGGTTAGAGTTAGGGTTAGGGGTTAGGGTTTGTGGTTAGGGTTAGGGTCAGGGTTGGGTTAGGGTTAGGGTTATGGTTAGGGTTTAGGGTGAGGTTTAGGGTTAGGGGTTAAGGTTAGGGTTAGGGTTAGGGTTAGGGTTTAGTGTTATGTGCTTAGGGTTACGGGGTTAGGGTTAGGGTGTAAGGGATTAGGGTTAGGGTGTTAGGGATTAGGGTTAGGGGGATAGGGATTAGGGTTATGGTTATCCGGTTTGGGTCAGGGTTGGGGATAGGGGGTTAGGGTTAAGTGTTAGGGTTAGGGGATTAGTCCTTCTAGAGCCCCTCTAGACAAATCTAAAGGCCTCTAGACCCTTCTAGAGGCCCCCAGAGTCCTTCTAAAGGCCCCCAGATGTCTCTAAAGACCGCCAGAGCCCTTCTAAAGGCCCCCAGACCCTCCTAGAGCTCCACTGGACCCTTCTAAAAGCCCCCAGACCCTTCTAGAGCACCTGACGTCCATTCTAAAAGACCCCAGACCATTCTAGCACCCACCGGGGCCCTTCTAAAAGTGCCAAGACCATTCTAGAGCCCTTCTGGACCATTCTAGAGGCCCCCAGACCATTCTAGACTCCCCAGAGCCCTTCTAAAGGCCCCTGGACCCTTCCAGAGCTTCTCACGTCCCTTCTAAAAGCCCCCAGACCCTTTGAGTGCCCCCCAGAGACCTTCTAAAGGCCCCTGGACCCTTCTAGAGCTTCTCACGTCCCTTCTAAAAGACCCCAGACCCTTCGAGAGCCCCCCAGAGACCTTCTAAACGCGACCAGGCCATTCTAGAGCCCATCTGGACCATTCTAACAGCCTCCAGACTCCTCTAGAGCCCCCAGAACTATTTTAAAGGTCCTTGGACCCTTCTAGAGCTTCTCACGTCCCTTCTAAAAGAACCCAGACCTTTCTAGAGCCCCCCAGAGACCTTCTAAAGGCGCCCAGACCCTTCTACAGCCACTCACATCCCTTCTAAATGCCCACAGACCCTTCTAGAGCCCCCCAGAGACCTTCTAAAGGCCCCTGGACCCTTCTAGAGCTTCTCACGTCGCTTCTAAAAGACCCCAGACCCTTCTAGACCCCCCAGAGACGTTCTAAAGGCATCTAGACCCTTCTAAATCCTCCCAGACCCATTCTAATGGACCCTAGACCCTTCTAGAGGGCCCCAGAGTCCTTCTAAAAGACCCCAGATCCCACTAGAGCCCCCCAGAGACGTTCTAAAGGCCCCTGGACCCTTCTAGAGATTCTCACGTCCTTTCTAAAGGCCCCCAGACCCTTCTAGAGCCCCCCAGAGACGTTCTAAAGGCCCCTGGACCCTTCTAGAGCTTCTCACATCCCTTCTAGAAGCCTCCAGACCCTTCTAGAGACGCCAGAGACCTTCTAAAGGACCCTGGACCCTTCTAGAGCATCTCACGTCCCTTCTAGAGGACCCCAGACCCTTCTAGAGGCCCTCAGCGACATTCTAAAGGCCCCTGGACCCATCTAGATCTTCTCACGTCCATTTTAAAAGACCCCAGACCCTTCTAGAGCACCCCAGACCCATTCTAAAGGACCCTAGACCCTTCTAGAGCCCATCTGGACAATTCTAAAAGCCCCCAGACCCTTCTAGAGCCCCCCAGGGAGATTCAAAAAGACCCTGAACCCTTCTAGAGCTTCTCACATCCATTCTAAAAGCGCCCAGACCCTTCTAGAGCCCCCCAGATCCATACTAAAGACCTCTAGAGCACCCTGGGACCCCTTTATGGCCTTCTAAGACCCTTCTAGGACCACGAGGAACCCTCTAGAGCCCTCTGAGAACCACTTAGGGCCTTCTAGAATCCTTCTAGGACCACCAGGAACCCTCTAGAGCCCCCTGGGACGCACTTACGGCCTTCTAGGACGCTTCTAGGACCTCGAGAAACAATCTAGAGCCCCCTGGGACCCCTTTAGGGCCTTCTAGGACCCTTCTAGGACCACGAGAAACCATCTAGAGCCCCATGGGACCCACTTAGAGCCTTCTAGGATCATTGTAAGACCCCTGGGAACCTTCTAGAGACCCCTGGGACCCCTTTAGTGCCTTCTAGGACCCTTCTAGGACCACCAGGAACCCTCTAGAGCCCTCTGGGACCACTTTAGGGCCTTCTAGGACCCTTCTAGGACCACGAGAAACAACCTAGAGACCCCTGGTACACCCTTAGGGCCTTCTAGGACGATTGTAAGACCACGGGGAACACTCTAGAGCCCCCTGGGTCCCCTTTAGTGCCTTCTAGGATACTTCTAGGGCCCCCAGGGACCCTCTAAAGACCCCTGGGACCCTTCTAGGGCTTTCTAGGACACTTCTAGATTCACCAGGAACCCTCTAAAGCTCCCTTGGACCCCTTTAAGACTTTCTAGGACCCTTCTAGGACCACGAGAAACCTTCTAGAGCCCCCTGGGACCCACTTAGGGCCTTCTAGGACCATGGTAAGACCCCGGGGAACGCTCTAGAGCCCCCTGGGACCCCTTTAGGGCCTTCTAGGACTATTCTAGGGCCCCCAGAGACCCTCTAGAGCCCCCTGGAACCCCTTAGACCTTTCTAGGGCCCTTCTAGGAACCCCAGGAACCCTCTAGAGTCCACTGGGACCACTTTAGGGCCTTGTAGGTCCCTTCTAGGACCACGAGAAACCATGTAGAAACCCCTGGGACCCCCTTAGTGTCTTCTAGGACCATTCTAGGACCACGAGAAACCCTCTAGAGACCCCTGGGACCCCCTTAGGGCCTTATAGGACCCTTTTAGAAACACGAGGAACCCTCTAGAGCCCCCTGGGACCCATTTAGGGCCTTCTAAGACCCTTTTAAGACCACGAGGAACCATCTAGAGCCCCCTGGGACCCCTTTAGGGCCTTCTAGGTAGCTTCTAGGACCCAAGGGAACCCTCTAGAGCCCTCTGGGACCATTCTAGGTCTTTCTAGGACCCGTCTAGTGTCACCATGTACCTTCTAGAGCCCCCTGGGACCCTTCTAGAGCTTTATAGGAGACTTCTAGAGTCACCAGGAGCTCTCTAGAGCCCCCTGGGACCCACTTAGGGCCTCCTAGGACACTTCTAGGACAACGAGGAACCCCCTAGAGCACCCTGAGACCCACTTAGGGCCTTCTAGGACACTTCTAGTGTCCCAGGGACCCTCTAGAGCCCCCTGGGACCACATAGGGCCTTCTAGAACCCTTCTAAGACCACGAGGAACTCTCTAGAGGCACCTGGGACCTTCTTAGGGCCTTCTAGGACCTTTCTAGGGCCCCCAGGGACCTTCTAGAGCCCCCTGGAACCCCCTTAGGGCCTTTTCAGATGCTTCTAAGACCTCGAAGAACCCTCTAGAGCTCTTTGGGACCCCCTTAGAGCCTTCTAGGTACATTCTAGCACCACGAGGAACCCTCTAGAGCTCCCTAGGACCCCCTTAGTGCTTTCTATGACCCTTCTAGGACCACGAGAAACCATCCAGAGCCACCTGGGACCTCCTTAGGGCCTTCTGGGTTATTCTAGGAACACATGGAACCCTCTAGAGCCCCCTGGGACCAAGTTAGGGCTTCCTAGGACCCTTCTAGGACAACGAGGAAACCCCTAGAGCCACCTGAGACCCACTTAATGCCTTCTAGGACCCTTCTAGTGCCCCAAGGACCCTCTAGAGCCCCCCGGGACCCCTTAGGGCCTTCTCTAACGCTTCTAAGACCACAAGGAACCCTCTAGAGCAACCTTGGACCCATTTAGTGCCTTCTAGAGCTCTTCTAGGACCACGAAGAATCCTCTGGAGTCCTCTGGGCACCCTTAGGGCCTTCTAGAACCCTTCTAGGACCCACGAGAACCCTCTAGAGCCCCCTGGGACCCTTCTAGGGCTTTCTGGGACTCTTCTAGGGTCTCCAGGAACCCTCTAGAGCCCCCTGGGACCTTTCTGGGGCTTACTGGGACCCTTCTAGAGTCACCAGGAACCCTCTAGAGCCTCCTGGGACCCGCTTAGGGCTTTCTAGGACCCTCCTAGGGCCACGAGGAACCATCTAGAGCCCCCTGAGACCCCCTTAGAACCTTATAGGAACCTTCTACGACCACGAGGATACCTCTAGAGCGCTCTGGGACCCCCTTAGGACCTTCTAGGAACCTTCTAGGACCACCAGGAACCCTCTAGAGCCCCCTGGGACCCCCTTACGACCTTCTAGGAACCTTCTAGAACCCACAGGTACCCGCTAGATCCACCTGGGACCCACTTAGGGCTTTCAAGGACCCTTCTAGAGTCACCAGGAAGCCTCTGGAGCCCCCTGGGACCTCCTTAGGTCCTTGTAGGACTCTTCTAAGACTTCTGGAAACCCTCTGGAGCACCCTGGGACGCTGTTAGGGCCTTCTAAGACCCTTCTATGACTTTCTAGAGCCCCCGAGGACCCTTCGAAAGGCTCCCAGACCCTTCTAGAGCCCCTCAGGACCCTTCTGAATGACACCAGACCCTTCTAGAGCCCCTCAGAACCCTTCTAGAGCCAGCCAGGACCTTTATGAAGGTTCCAAGAACCTTCTAGAGCCCCCCAGGACCAATCTGAAGGCCCTAGACCGTTTGAGATCCAAGTTGGACCCTTCTAGAGCCCCTCAGGACCCTTCTGAAGGCCTCCAGACCCTTCTAGAGCCCACCCAGGGCCCTTCTGAAGGCCCCCAGACCCTTCTAGAGCCCACCCACGGCCCTTCTGAAGGCCCCCAGACCCTTCTAGAGCCGCTCAGGACCCTTCTGAAGGCCTCCAGACCCTTCTAGTTCCCCTGGGCCATTCTGAAGGCCCCAGACGGTTCTAGAGCCACTCAGGGCCCTTCTGATGGCTTCCAGACCCTTCTAGATCCCCCCAGGGCCATTCTGAAGGACCCCAGACCCTTCTAGAGCCCATCCAGACCCTTCTGAATGCTCCCAGACCATTCTAGAGCCGCTCAGGACCCTTCAGAAGGCCTCCAGACCCTTCTAGATCCACCCAGGGCCCTTCTGAAGGCCCCCAGACCCTTCTAGAGCCACTCAGGACCCTTCTGAAGGCCTCCAGACCCTTCTAGATCCCCCCAGGGCCATTCTGAAGGCCCCCAGACCTTTCTAGAGCCCATCCAGACCTTTCTGAAGGCCTCCAGACCCTTCTATAGGGGTCCCAAAGAGCTCTAGAGGGTTCCTCAAGGTCCTAGAAGGGTTTTAGAAGGCCCTAAGGTGGTTCCAGGGGGCTCTAGAGGGATCCTGGTGGTCCTAGAAGGGTCCTAGAAGGTCCTAAGGGGGTCCCAGAGGGCTCTACAGGGTTCCCCATGGTCTTACAATGGTCCTAGAAGGTCCTAAAGGGTCCCAGGGGGTCTACATGGTTCCTAGTGGTCCTAGAAGGGACCTAGAAGGCCCTAAAATGGTCCCAGGGGGCTCTAGAGGGTTCCTCGTGCTCCTAGAAGGGACTTAGAAGGCCCTAAATGCTTTCCAGGGGGCTCTAGAGGGATGCTGGTGGTGTTTGAAGTGTCCTAGAAGGACCTAAGTGGTTCCCATGGGGCTCTAGAGGGATTCAGGGACTCCTAGAAGGGTCCTAGAAGGCTCTAAGGAGTCCCAGGGGGCACTAGATGGTTTCTCGTGGTCCTAGAAGGGTCCTAGAAGGTCCTAAGTGGGTCCCAGATGGCTCTAGAGGGTTCCTGGTGATCCTAGAAGGGTCCTAGAAGGCCCTAAGGGAGTCCCTGGGGGCTCTAGAGGGTTTCTCGTGGTCCTAGAAGGGTCCTAGAAGGCCTTAAGGAGTCCTAGGGGACTCTAGAGTGTTCCCTGGGGTCTTACAATGGTCCTAGTAGGCCCTAAGGGGGTCCCAGACGACTCTAGGGGGTTCCCCGGGGTCATACAATTGTCCTAGAAGGTCCTAAGTGGTCCCAGGGGGTTCTAGATGGTTCCTCGTGGTCATAGAAGACACCTAGCAGGCCCTAAGGGGGTCCCAGGGGGCTCTAGAGGGTTTCTCGTGGTCCTAGAAGGGTCCTAGAAGGCCCTAAGTGTTTCCCAGGGGGCTCTAGAGGGTCCCTGGGGGCATTAGAAGGGTCCTAGAAGGCCCTAAGGGGGTCCAGAGTGCTCTAGAGTGTCCCTGGTGGTCCTAGAAGGGCCCTAGAAGGGCCTAAAGAGGTCCCAGGGAGCTCTAGAGGGTTCCCCGGGGTCTTACAATGATCCTAGAAGGCCATAAGGGGTTCCCAGGGAGCTCTAGATGGTTTCTCATGGTCCTAGAAGGGTCCTAGAAGGCCCTAAGGGCGTCCCAGGGGGCTCTAGAGAGTTCCTCGTGGTCCTAGAACGGTACTAGAAGGACCTAAGTGGGTCCCAGAAGGCCCTAAAGGGATCCTGGTGATCCTAGAAGGGTCCTAGAAGGCCCTAAGGGAGTCCCTGGGGGCTCTAGAGCGTTTCTGGTGGTCCTAGAAGGGTCTTAGAAGGCCATAAAGGGGTCCCAGGGGGCTCTAGAGGGATCCTGGGAGCACTAGAAGGGTCCTAGAAGGCTTTAAGGGGGTCCCAGAGGGCTTTAGAAGGTTCCTGGTGGTCCTAGAAGGGTCCTAGAAGGGCCTAAGTGGGTCCCAGAGGGTTCTAGAAGGTTCCTGGGGCTCCTAGAAGTGTCCTAGAATGCTCTAAGGGGTCCCACAGGGCTCTAGAGTGTCCCTGGGGGCCCTAGAATTGTCCTAGAAGGCCCTAAATGGGTCACAGGGGGTCTAGAGGGTCCCTGGGGGCACTAAAAGTCTCCTAGGAGGCACAAAATGTGTCACAGAGGGCTCTAGAGGGTTCCTTGTGGTCCTAGAAGGGTCCTAGAAGGCCCTAACTGGGCCCCAGGGAGATCCAGAGGATTCCTCGTTGTCCTAGAAAGGTCCTAGAAGGCCCTATGGGGGTCCCGGGGGTGTTAGAGGGTTCTTGTGTCTCCTAGAATGGTCCTAGAATGCTCTAAGGGGACCCAGGGGGCTCTAGATTGTTCCCCGGAGAATTGAAATTGTCCTAGAATGCCCTAAGTGAGTCCCAGGGGGCTCTAGAGGGTTTCTCGTGGTCCTAGAAGGGTCCTGGAAGGCCCTAAGGGTGTCCCAGGGGTCTCCAGAGGGTTTCCCATGGTTCTAGAAGGGTCGTAGAAGGCCCTAAGTGGGG
This sequence comes from Phaenicophaeus curvirostris, assembly GCF_032191515.1. Taxonomy (NCBI): domain Eukaryota; kingdom Metazoa; phylum Chordata; class Aves; order Cuculiformes; family Cuculidae; genus Phaenicophaeus; species Phaenicophaeus curvirostris. Next base: position 16,901 of record NW_027207069.1, read on the forward strand.
CCCAGTGGGCTCTAGAGGGTCCCTGGGGGTCCAAGAAGGGTTCTAGAAGGCCCTAAGTGGGTCCTAGGGGGCTCTAGAGTGTTCCTGGTGCTCCTAGAAGGGTCCTAGAAGGCCTTAAGGGGATTCCAGGGGGCTCGAGAGGGTTCTACGAGTCCTAGAAGACACCTAGAATGCCCTAAGTCAGTCCCAGGGGGCTCTAAATGTTTCTGGGGCTCCTAGAAATGTACTAGAAGGCTCTAAGGGGGTCCCAGAGGGCTCTAGAAGGTTCTTTGTGGTCCTAGAAGGGTCTTAGAAGGCCCTAAAGTGTTCCCAGGGGACTCTAGAGGGGTCCCTGGGGTCTTACAATAGTCCTAGTAGGCCCTAAGGGGGTCCCACGGGGTCGAGAGGGTTCCTCGTGGTCTAGGAAGGTCCCAGAAGGTCCTAAGGGTGTCCCAGGGGGCTATGGAAAGTTCTTCGTGGTCCTAGAAGGGCACTAGAATGTCCTAAGAGGGCCCCAGATGGCTCTAGATGGTTCCTGGTGGTCCTAGAATTGTCCTAGAAGGCCCTAAAAAGGTCCCCGGGGGATCTAAAGGGTTCCTCGAGGTCCTAGAAGGGCCCTAGAAGGCCCTAATAGGGTCCCAGGGGGCTCTAGAGGGTTTCTGGTGGTCCTAGAATTGTCCTAGAAGGCCTTAAAAAGGTCCCCAGGGGATCTAAAGGGTTCCTCGTGGTCCTAAAAGGGTCCTAGAAGGCCCTATGTGGTTCCAGGAGGCTCTAGAGGGTCCCTGTGGGTGCTAAAAGAGTCCTAGAAGGCCCTAAGGGGGTCCTAGGGGGCTCTAGAGGGTTCCTCGTGGTCCTAGAAGGGTCCTAGAAGGCCCTATGTGAGTCCCAAGGGGTTCTAGATGGTTTCTTGTGGTCCTAGAAGGGTCCTTGAAGTTCTTAAGGGGGTCCCAGTGGGCTCTAGAGAGTTCCTCGTGGTCCTAGAAGGGTGCTAGAAGGCCCTAAGTGGGTCCCAGAGAGATCTAGAGGGTTCCTGGGGGGTCTAGAAGGGTTCTAGAAGGCTCAAAGGGTAACCAGGGGGCTCTAGAAGGTCCCTGGGGGCGCTAGAAGGGTACTAGAAGGCACTAAAGAGGACCCAGGGTGCTCTGGAGGGTTCCCCAGGGTCTTACCATGGCCCTAGAAAGCCCTAAGGGGGTCCCAGGGGGCTCTTGAGGGTTCCCTGTGTCCTAGAAGGGTCCTAGAAGGCCCTAAGTGTGTCCCAGGGGGCTCTAGAGGGTCCCTGGGGGCGCTAGAATTGTCCTAGAAGGCCCTAAGGGGGTCCCAGGGGGCTCTAGAGGGTTCCTTCTGGTCCTAGAAGGGTCCTACAAGGCTCTAAGTGGTACCACGAGGCTCTAGAATGTTCCCCAAGGTCTTAAAATGAATCTAGAATGCCCTAGGTGGGTCCCAGTGGGCTCTAGATGGTTTCTCGTGGTCCTAGAAGAGTCCTAGAAGGCCTTAAGCAAGTCCCAGGGTGCTCTAGAGAGTTCCTCGTGGTCCTAGAAGGGTCCTAGTAGGCCCTAAGGAGTCCCAGGGGGCTCTAGAGTGTCCCTGGGGGCACTAGAAGGGTCCTAGAAGGCGCAAAGAGGTTTCCAGAGGGCTATAGAGGGCTCCTGGTGGTCCTAGAAGGGTCTTAGAAACCCTAAGGGGGTCCCAGGGGGCTCAAGAGGGTCCCTGGGAGCCATAGAAGGGTCCTAGAATGCCCTAAGGGGGTCCCAGGGGGCTCTAGAGGGTTCCTCGTGGTCCTAGAAGGGTCCTAGAAGGCCCTAAGTGGGTCCCAGAGGGCTCTAGAGGGTTCCTGGTGATCCTAGAAGGGCCCTAGTAGGCCCTAAAGACTCCCATGGAGCTCTAGAGTGTCTCTGGGGGCACTAGAAGTGTCCTAGAATGTGCAAAAAGGTGTCCCAGAGGGCTATAGAGGGCTCCTGGTGGTCCGAGAAGGGTCCTAGACGGCCCTAAGTGGGTCCCAGGGGGTTCTAGAAGGTTCCTCGTGGTCATAGAAGGGTCCTAGAGTGCTCTAAGGCGTCCCAGGGGGCTCTAGATGGTTCCCCGGAGACTTAAAATGGTCCTAGAAGGCCCTAAGGGGGTCCCAGGTGGCTCTAGAGGGTTTCTCGTAGTCCTAGAAGTCTCCTAGAAGGCCCTAAGGGGGTCCCAGGGGGCTCTAGAGAGTCCCTGGGGGCCCTAGAACGGTCCTAGAAGACCCTAAGGGGATCCCAGAGGGCTCTAGATGGTTCCTCGTGGTCCTAGAAGGGTCCTAAAAAGCCCTAAGGGGACCCAGGGGGCTCTAGAAGGTCCCTGGGGGCCCTAGAAGTGTACTAGAAGGCCTTAAATAGGACCCAGGGTGCTCTAGAGGGTTCCCCGGGGTTTTACCATGGACCTAGAAGGCCCTAAGGGGGTCCCAGGGGGCTCTAGAGGGTTCCTCGTGGCCCTAGAAGGGTTCTAGAGGGACTTAAGCAGTTCCAGGGGGGTCTAGAGTGTCTCTGGAGGCACTAGAAGTGTCCTAGAATGCGCAAAAATGTGTCCCAGAGTGCTATAGAGGGCTCCTGGTGGTCCTAGAAGGGTCTTAGAAGGCCCTAAGTGGGTCCCAGGGGGCTCTAGAGGGTCCCTGGGGGCCCTAGAAGGGTCCTAGAATGCTCTAAGGGGGTCCCAGGGGGCTCTAGAGGGTTCCTCGTGGTCCTAGAAGGGTCCTCGAAGGCTCTAAGGCATCCCAGGGGGGTCTAGACGGTCTCTGGGGACCCTAGAAGAGTCCTAGAACGCCCTAAAGGGGTCCCAGAGAGCTATAGATGATTTCTCGTGGTCCTAGAAGGGTCCTAGAAGGCCCTAAAATGGTCCCAGGGGGCTCTAGAGGGTTCCTCGTGGTCCTAGAAGGGTCCTCGAAAGCCCTAGAAGGGTCCCAGGGGACTCTGGAGGGTTCCTGGTGATTCTAAAAGGGTCCAAGAAAGCCCTAGAAGGGTCCCAGAGGGCTCTAGAGGGTACCCGTGGGTCCTAGGAGGGTCGTAGAAGGCCCTAAAAGGGTCCCAGGGGGCTCTAGAGGGTCCCTGGGGGTACTAGAAGAGTCCTAGAAGGCCCTAAGTGGGTCCTAGGGGGCTCTAGAGGGCTCCTGGTGGTCCTAGAAGGGTCCAAGAAGGCCCTAAAGGGGTCCCAGGGGGCTCTAGACGGACCCTGGCGGCCCTAGAATTGTCCTAGAAGGCCCTAAAGGGGTCCCAGGGGGCTCTAGAGGGTTCCTTGTGGTCCTAGAAGGGTCCTAGAAGGCCCTAAGGGGGTCCCAGCGGGCTCTAGAGGGTTCCTGGGGCTCCTAGAAGGGTTCTAGAAGGCTCAAAGGGTAACCAGGGGACTCTAGAAGGTCCCTGGAGGCCCTAGAAGGGTACTAGAAGGCACTAAAGAGGACCCAGGGTGCTCTGGAGGGTTCCCCAGGGTCTTACCATGGCCCTAGAAAGCCCTAAGTGGGTCCCAGGGGGCTCTTGAGGGTTCCCTGTGTCCTAGAAGGGTCCTAGAAGGCCCTAAGTGTGTCCCAGGGGGCTCTAGAGGGTCCCTGGGGGCGCTAGAATTGTCCTAGAAGGCCCTAAGGGGGTCCCAGGGGGCTCTAGAGGGTTTCTCGTGGTCCTAGAAGTCTCCTAGAAGGCCCTAAGGGGGTCCCAGGGGGCTCTAGAGGGTCCCTGGGGGCCCTAGAAGGGTCCTAGAAGACCCTAAGTGGTTCCCAGAGGGCTCTAGATGGTTCCTCGTGGTCCTAGAAGGGTCCTAAAAGGCCCTAAGGGGACCCAGGGGGCTCTAGAAGGTCCCTGGGGGCCCTAGAAGTGTACTAGAAGGCCTTAAATAGGACCCAGGGTGCTCTAGAGGGTTCCCCGGGGTTTTGCCATGGACCTAGAAGGCCCTAAGGGGGTCCCAGGGGGCTCTAGAGGGTTCCTCGTGGCCCTAGAAGGGTTCTAGAGGGACTTAAGCAGTTCCAGGGGGTCTAGAGTGTCTCTGGGGGCACTAGAAGTGTCCTAGAAGGCCCTAAGTGGGTCCTAGGGGGCTCTAGAGGGCTCCTGGTGGTCCTAGAAGGGTCCTAGAAGGCCCTAAAGGGGTCCCAGGGGGCTCTAGACGGACCCTGGCGGCCCTAGAATTGTCCTTGAAGGCTCTAAAGGGGTCCCAGAGGGCTCTAGAGGGTTCCTTGTGGTCCTAGAAGGGTCCTAGAAGGCCCTAAGGGGGTCCCAGCGGGCTCTAGAGGGTTCCTGGGGCTCCTAGAAGGGTTCTAGAAGGCTCAAAGTGTAACCAGGGGGCTCTAGAAGGTCCCTGGGGGCCCTAGAAGGGTACTAGAAGGCACTAAAGAGGACCCAGGGTGCTCTGGAGGGTTCCCCAGGGTCTTACCATGGCCCTAGAAAGCCCTAAGGGGGTCCCAGGGGGCTCTTGAGGGTTCCCTGTGTCCTAGAAGGGTCCTAGAAGGCCCTAAGTGTGTCCCACGGGGCTCTAGAGGGTCCCTGGGGGCGCTAGAATTGTCCTAGAAGGCCCTAAGGGGGTCCCAGGGGGCTCTAGAGGGTTTCTCGTGGTCCTAGAAGTCTCCTAGAAGGCCCTAAGGGCGTCCCAGGGGGCTCTAGAGGGTCCCTGGGGGCCCTAGAAGGGTCCTAGAAGGCCCTAAGGGGTTTCCAGAGGGCTTTAGATGGTTCCTCGTGGTCCTAGAAGGGTCCTAAAAGGCCCTAAGGGGACCCAGGCGGCTCTAGAAGGTCCCTGGGGGCCCTAGAAGTGTACTAGAAGGCCTTAAATAGGACCAGGGTGCTCTAGAGGGTTCCCCGGGGTTTTACCATGGACCTAGAAGGCCCTAAGGGAGTCCCAGGGGGCTCTAGAGGGTTCCTCGTGGCCCTAGAAGGGTTCTAGAAGGACTTAAGCAGTTCCAGGGGGGTCTAGAGTGTCTCTGGGGGCACTAGAAGTGTCCTAGAATGCACAAAAATGTGTCCCAGAGTGCTATAGAAGGCTCCTGGTGGTCCTAGAAGGGTCTTAGAAGGCCCTAAGTGGGTCCCAGGGGGCTCTAGAGGGTCCCTGGGGGCCCTAGAAGGGTCCTAGAATGCCCTAAGGGGGTCCCAGGGGGCTCTAGAGGGTTCCTCGTGGTCCTAGAAGGGTCCTCGAAGGCTCTAAGGCATCCCAGGGGGCTCTAGACGGTCTCTGGGGACCCTAGAAGAGTCCTAGAACGCCCTAAAGGGGTCCCAGAGAGCTATAGATGATTTCTCGTGGTCCTAGAAGGGTCCTAGAAGGCCCTAAAATGGTCCCAGGGGGCTCTAGAGGGTTCCTCGTGGTCCTAGAAGGGTCCTAAAAGACCCTAAGGGGACCCAGGGGGCTCTAGAAGGTCCCTGGGGGCCCTAGAAGTGTACTAGAAGGCCTTAAATAGGACCCAGGGTGCTCTAGAGGGTTCCCCGGGGTTTTACCATGGACCTAGAAGGCCCTAAGGGGGTCCCAGGGGGCTCTAGAGGGTTCCTCGTGGCCCTAGAAGGGTTCTAGAAGGACTTAAGCAGTTCCAGGGGGGTCTAGAGTGTCTCTGGGGGCACTAGAAGTGTCCTAGAATGCGCAAAAATGTGTCCCAGAGTGCTATAGAGGGCTCCTGGTGGTCCTAGAAGGGTCTTAGAAGGCCCTAAGTGGGTCCCAGGGGGCTCTAGAGGGTCCCTGGGGGCCCTAGAAGGGTCCTAGAATGCCCTAAGGGGGTCCCAGGGGGCTCTAGAGGGTTCCTCGTGGTCCTAGAAGGGTCCTCGAAGGCTCTAAGGCATCCCAGGGGGCTCTAGACGGTCTCTGGGGACCCTAGAAGAGTCCTAGAACGCCCTAAAGGGGTCCCAGAGAGCTATAGATGATTTCTCGTGGTCCTAGAAGGGTCCTAGAAGGCCCTAAAATGGTCCCAGGGGGCTCTAGAGGGTTCCTCGTGGTCCTAGAAGGGTCCTAGAAAGCGCTAGAAGGGTCCCAGGGGAATCTGGAGGGTTCCTGGTGATTCTAAAAGGGTCCAAGAAAGGCCTAGAAGGGACCCAGAGGGCTCTAGAGGGTACCCGTGGGTCCTAGGAGGGTCCTAGAAGGCCCTAAAAGGGTCCCAGGGGGCTCTAGAGGGTCCCTGGGGGTACTAGAAGAGTCCTAGAAGGCCCTAAGTGGGTCCTAGGGGGCTCTAGAGGGCTCCTGGTGGTCCTAGAAGGGTCCTAGAAGGCCCTAAAGGGGTCCCAGGGGGCTCTAGAGGGACCCTGGCGGCCCTAGAATTGTCCTAGAAGGCCCTAAAGGGGTCCCAGGGGGCTCTAGAGGGTTCCTTGTGGTCCTAGAAGGGTCCTAGAAGGCCCTAAGGGGGTCCCAGCGGGCTCTAGAGGGTTCCTGGGGCTCCTAGAAGGGTTCTAGAAGGCTCAAAGGGTAACCAGGGGGCTCTAGAAGGTCCCTGGGGGCCCTAGAAGGGTACTAGAAGGCACTAAAGAGGACCCAGGGTGCTCTGGAGGGTTCCCCAGGGTCTTACCATGGCCCTAGAAAGCCCTAAGGGGGTCCCAGGGGGCTCTTGAGGGTTCCCTGTGTCCTAGAAGGGTCCTAGAAGGCCCTAAGTGTGTCCCAGGGGGCTCTAGAGGGTCCCTGGGGGCGCTAGAATTGTCCTAGAAGGCCCTAAGGGGGTCCCAGGGGGCTCTAGAGGGTTCCTTCTGGTCCTAGAAGGGTCCTACAAGGCTCTAAGTGGTACCACGAGGCTCTAGAGGGTTCCACAGGGTCTTAAAATGAATCTAGAATGCCTTAAGTGGGTCCCAGGGGGCTCTAGATGGTTTCTCGTGGTCCTAGAAGAGTCCTAGAAGGCCTTAAGCAAGTCCCAGGGGGCTCTAGAGAGTTCCTCGTGGTCCTAGAAGGGTCCTAGAAGGCCCTAAGAGGGTCCCAGAGGGCTCTAGAGGGTTCCTGGTGACTCTAGAACGGTCCTAGAAGGACCTAAGAAGGTCCCAGGGGGCTCTAGAGGGTTTCTCGTGGTCCTAGAAGGGTCCTAGTAGGCCCTAAGGAGTCCCAGGGGGCTCTAGAGTGTCCCTGGGGGCACTAGAAGGGTCCTAGAAGGCGCAAAGAGGGTCCCAGAGGGCTACAGAGCGCTCCTGGTGGTCCTAGAAGGGTCTTAGAAAGCCCTAAGGGGGTCCCAGGGGGCTCTAGAGGGTCCCTGGGGGCCCTAGAAGGGTCCTAGAATGCCCTAAGGGGGTCCCAGGGGGCTCTAGAGGGTTCCTCGTGGTCCTAGAAGGGTCCTAGAAGGCCCTAAGTGGGTCCCAGAGGGCTCTAGAGGGTTCCTGGTGATCCTAGAAGGGCCCTAGTAGGCCCTCAAGACTCCCAGGGAGCTCTAGAGGGTCTCTGGGGGCACTAGAAGTGTCCTAGAATGTGCAAAAATGTGTCCCAGAGGGCTATAGAGGGCTCCTGGTGGTCCTAGAAGGGTCTTAGAAGGCCCTAAGTGGGTCCCAGGGGGCTCTAGAGGGTCCCTGGGGGCCCTAGAAGGGTCCTAGAATGCCCTAAGGGGGTCCCAGGGGGCTCTAGAGGGTTCCTCGTGGTCCTAGAAGGGTCCTCGAAGGCTCTAAGGCATCCCAGGGGGCTCTAGACGGTCTCTGGGGACACTAGAAGAGTCCTAGAACGCCCTAAAGGGGTCCCAGAGAGCTATAGATGGTTTCTCGTAGTCCTAGAAGGGTCCTAGAAGGCCCTAAAATGGTCCCAGGGGGCTCTAGAGGGTTCCTCGTGGTCCTAGAAGGGTCCTAGAAAGCCCTAGAGGGGTCCCAGGGGACTCTGGAGGGTTCCTGGTGATTCTAAAAGGGTCCAAGAAAGCCCTAGAAGGGTCCCAGAGGGCTCTAGAGGGTACCCGTGGGTCCTAGGAGGGTCCTAGAAGGCCCTAAAAGGGTCCCAGGGGGCTCTAGAGGGTCCCTGGGGGTACTAGAAGAGTCCTAGAAGGCCCTAAGTGGGTCCTAGGGGGCTCTAGAGGCTCCTGGTGGTCCTAGAAGGGTCCTAGAAGGCCCTAAAGGGGTCCCAGGGGGCTCTAGAGGGTCCCTGGGGGCGCTAAAATTGTCCTAGAAGGCCCTAAGGGGGTCCCAGGGGGCTCTAGAGGGTTCCTTGTGGTCCTAGAAGGGTCCTACAAGGCTCTAAGTGGTACCACGAGGCTCTAGAGGGTTCCCCAGGGTCTTAAAATGAACCTAGAATGCCCTAAGTGGGTCACAGGGGGCTCTAGATGGTTTCTCGTGGTCCTAGAAGAGTCCTAGAAGGCCTTAAGAAAGTCCCAGGGGGCTCTAGAGAGTTCCTCGTGGTCCTAGAAGGGTCCTAGAAGGTCCCAGGGGGCTCTAGAGGGTTTCTCGTGGTCCTAGAAGGGTCCTAGTAGGCCCTAAGTAGTCCCAGGGGGCTCTAGAGTGTCCCTGGGGGCACTAGAAGGGTCCTAGAAGGCGCAAAGAGGGTCCCAGAGGGCTACAGAGGGCTCCTGGTGGTCCTAGAAGGGTCTTAGAAAGCCCTAAGGGGGTCCCAGGGGGCTCTAGATGGTCCCTGGGGGCCCTAGAAGGGTCCTAGAATGCCCTAAGGGGGTCCCAGGGGGCTCTAGAGGGTTCCTCGTGGTCCTAGAAGGGTCCTAGAAGGCCCTAAGTGGGTCCCAGAGGGCTCTAGAGGGTTCCTGGTGATCCTAGAAGGGCCCTAGTAGGCCCTAAAGACTCCCAGGGAGCTCTAGAGGGTCTCTGGGGGCACTAGAAGTGTCCTAGAATGTGCAAAAATGTGTCCCAGAGGGCTATAGAGGGCTCCTGGTGGTCCTAGAAGGGTCTTAGAAGGCCCTAAGTGGGTCCCAGGGGGCTCTAGAGGGTCCCTGGGGGCCCTAGAAGGGTCCTAGAATGCCCTAAGGGGGTCCCAGGGGGCTCTAGAGGGTTCCTCGTGGTCCTAGAAGGGTCCTCGAAGGCTCTAAGGCATCCCAGGGGGCTCTAGACGGTCTCTGGGGACCCTAGAAGAGTCCTAGAACGCCCTAAAGGGGTCCCAGAGAGCTATAGATGGTTTCTCGTGGTCCTAGAAGGGTCCTAGAAGGCCCTAAAATGGTCCCAGGGGGCTCTAGAGGGTTCCTCGTGGTCCTAGAAGGGTCCTAGAAAGCCCTAGAAGGGTCCCAGGGGACTCTGGAGGGTTCCTGGTGATTCTAAAAGGGTCCAAGAAAGGCCTAGAAGGGTCCCAGAGGGCTCTAGAGGGTACCCGTGGGTCCTAGGAGGGTCCTAGAAGGCCCTAAAAGGGTCCCAGGGGGCTCTAGAGGGTCCCTGGGGGTACTAGAAGAGTCCTAGAAGGCCCTAAGTGGGTCCTAGGGGGCTCTAGAGGGCTCCTGGTGGTCCTAGAAGGGTCCTAGAAGGCCCTAAAGGGGTCCCAGGGGGCTCTAGACGGACCCTGGCGGCCCTAGAATTGTCCTAGAAGGCCCTAAAGGGGTCCCAGGGGGCTCTAGAGGGTTCCTTGTGGTCCTAGAAGGGTCTTAGAAGGCCCTAAGGGGGTCCCAGCGGGCTCTAGAGGGTTCCTGGGGCTCCTAGAAGGGTTCTAGAAGGCTCAAAGGGTAACCAGGGGGCTCTAGAAGGTCCCTGGAGGCCCTAGAAGGGTACTAGAAGGCACTAAAGAGGACCCAGGGTGCTCTGGAGGGTTCCCCAGGGTCTTACCATGGCCCTAGAAAGCCCTAAGGGGGTCCCAGGGGGCTCTTGAGGGTTCCCTGTGTCCTAGAAGGGTCCTAGAAGGCCCTAAGTGTGTCCCAGGGGGCTCTAGAGGGTCCCTGGGGGCGCTAGAATTGTCCTAGAAGGCCCTAAGGAGGTCCCAGGGGGCTCTAGAGGGTTCCTTCTGGTCCTAGAAGGGTCCTACAAGGCTCTAAGTGGTACCACGAGGCTCTAGAGGGTTCCCCAGGGTCTTAAAATGAACCTAGAATGCCCTAAGTGGGTCCCAGGGGGCTCTAGATGGTTTCTTGTGGTCCTAGAAGAGTCCTAGAAGGCCTTAAGCAAGTCCCAGGGGGCTCTAGAGAGTTCCTCGCGGTCCTAGAAGGGTCCTAGAAGGCCCTAAGTGGGTCCCAGAGGGCTCTAGAGGGTTCCTGGTGACCCTAGAACGGTCCTAGAAGGACCTAAGGAGGTCCCAGGGGGCTCTAGAGGGTTTCTCGTGGTCCTAGAAGGGTCCTAGTAGGCCCTAAGGAGTCCCAGGGGGCTCTAGAGTGTCCCTGGGGGCACTAGAAGGGTCCTAGAAGGCGCAAAGAGGGTCCCAGAGGGCTATAGAGGGCTCCTGGTGGTCCTAGAAGGGTCTTAGAAAGCCCTAAGGGGGTCCCAGGGGGGTCTAGAGGGTCCCTGGGGGCCCTAGAAGGGTCCTAGAATGCCCTAAGGGGGTCCCAGGGGGCTCTAGAGGGTTCCTCGTGGTCCTAGAAGGGTCCTAGAAGGCCCTAAGTGGGTCCCAGAGGGCTCTAGAGGGTTCCTGGTGATCCTAGAAGGGCCCTAGTAGGCCCTAAAGACTCCCAGGGAGCTCTAGAGGGTCTCTGGGGGCACTAGAAGTGTCCTAGAATGTGCAAAAAGGTGTCCCAGAGGGCTATAGAGGGCTCCTGGTGGTCCTAGAAGGGTCTTAGAAGGCCCTAAGTTGGTCCCAGGGGGCTCTAGAGGGTCCCTGGGGGCCCTAGAAGGGTCCTAGAATGCCCTAAGGGGGTCCCAGGGGGCTCTAGAGGGTTCCTCGTGGTCCTAGAAATGTCCTCGAAGGTTCTAAGGCATCCCAGGGGGCTCTAGACGGTCTCTGGGGACCCTAGAAGAGTCCTAGAATGCCCTAAAGGGGTCCCAGAGAGATATAGATGGTTTCTCGTTGTCCTAGAAGGGTCCTAGAAGGCCCTAAAATGGTCCCAGGGGGCTCTAGAGGGTTCCTCGTGGTCCTAGAAGGGTCCTCGAAAGCCCTAGAAGGGTCCCAGGGGACTCTGGAGGGTTCCTGGTGATTCTAAAAGGGTCCAAGAAAGCCCTAGTAGGGTCCCAGAGGGCTCTAGAGGGTTCCTGGTGACCCTAGAACCGTCCTAGAAGGACCTAAGAAGGTCCCAGGGGGCTCTAGAGGATTTCTCGTGGTACTAGAAGGGTCCTAGTAGGCCCTAAGGAGTCCCAGGGGGCTCTAGAGTGTCCCTGGGGGCACTAGAAGGGTCCTAGAAGGTGCAAAGAGGGTCCCAGAGGGCTATAGAGGGCTCCTGGTGGTCCTAGAAGGGTCTTAGAAAGCCCTAAGGGGGTCCCAGGGGGCTCTAGAGGGTCCCTGGGGGCCCTAGAAGGGTCCTAGAATGCCCTAAGGGGGTCCCAGGGGGCTCTAGAGGGTTCCTCGTGGTCCTAGAAGGGTCCTAGAAGGCCCTAAGTGGGTCCCAGAGGGCTCTAGAGGGTTCCTGGTGATCCTAGAAGGGCCCTAGTAGGCCCTCAAGACTCCCAGGGAGCTCTAGAGGGTCTCTGGGGGCACTAGAAGTGTCCTAGAATGTGCAAAAATGTGTCCCAGAGGGCTATAGAGGGCTCCTGGTGGTCCTAGAAGGGTCTTAGAAGGCCCTAAGTGGGTCCCAGGGGGCTCTAGAGGGTCCCTGGGGGCCCTAGAAGGGTCCTAGAATGCCCTAAGGGGGTCCCAGGGGGCTCTAGAGGGTTCCTCGTGGTCCTAGAAGGGTCCTCGAAGGCTCTAAGGCATCCCAGGGGGCTCTAGACGGTCTCTGGGGACACTAGAAGAGTCCTAGAACGCCCTAAAGGGGTCCCAGAGAGCTATAGATGGTTTCTCGTAGTCCTAGAAGGGTCCTAGAAGGCCCTAAAATGGTCCCAGGGGGCTCTAGAGGGTTCCTCGTGGTCCTAGAAGGGTCCTAGAAAGCCCTAGAAGGGTCCCAGGGGACTCTGGAGGGTTCCTGGTGATTCTAAAAGGGTCCAAGAAAGCCCTAGAAGGGTCCCAGAGGGCTCTAGAGGGTACCCGTGGGTCCTAGGAGGGTCCTAGAAGGCCCTAAAAGGGTCCCAGGGGGCTCTAGAGGGTCCCTGGGGGTACTAGAAGAGTCCTAGAAGGCCCTAAGTGGGTCCTAGGGGGCTCTAGAGGCTCCTGGTGGTCCTAGAAGGGTCCTAGAAGGCCCTAAAGGGGTCCCAGGGGGCTCTAGAGGGTCCCTGGGGGCGCTAAAATTGTCCTAGAAGGCCCTAAGGGGGTCCCAGGGGGCTCTAGAGGGTTCCTTGTGGTCCTAGAAGGGTCCTACAAGGCTCTAAGTGGTACCACGAGGCTCTAGAGGGTTCCCCAGGGTCTTAAAATGAACCTAGAATGCCCTAAGTGGGTCACAGGGGGCTCTAGATGGTTTCTCGTGGTCCTAGAAGAGTCCTAGAAGGCCTTAAGAAAGTCCCAGGGGGCTCTAGAGAGTTCCTCGTGGTCCTAGAAGGGTCCTAGAAGGTCCCAGGGGGCTCTAGAGGGTTTCTCGTGGTCCTAGAAGGGTCCTAGTAGGCCCTAAGTAGTCCCAGGGGGCTCTAGAGTGTCCCTGGGGGCACTAGAAGGGTCCTAGAAGGCGCAAAGAGGGTCCCAGAGGGCTACAGAGGGCTCCTGGTGGTCCTAGAGGGGTCTTAGAAAGCCCTAAGGGGGTCCCAGGGGGCTCTAGATGGTCCCTGGGGGCCCTAGAAGGGTCCTAGAATGCCCTAAGGGGGTCCCAGGGGGCTCTAGAGGGTTCCTCGTGGTCCTAGAAGGGTCCTAGAAGGCCCTAAGTGGGTCCCAGAGGGCTCTAGAGGGTTCCTGGTGATCCTAGAAGGGCCCTAGTAGGCCCTAAAGACTCCCAGGGAGCTCTAGAGGGTCTCTGGGGGCACTAGAAGTGTCCTAGAATGTGCAAAAATGTGTCCCAGAGGGCTATAGAGGGCTCCTGGTGGTCCTAGAAGGGTCTTAGAAGGCCCTAAGTGGGTCCCAGGGGGCTCTAGAGGGTCCCTGGGGGCCCTAGAAGGGTCCTAGAATGCCCTAAGGGGGTCCCAGGGGGCTCTAGAGGGTTCCTCGTGGTCCTAGAAGGGTCCTCGAAGGCTCTAAGGCATCCCAGGGGGCTCTAGACGGTCTCTGGGGACCCTAGAAGAGTCCTAGAACGCCCTAAAGGGGTCCCAGAGAGCTATAGATGGTTTCTCGTGGTCCTAGAAGGGTCCTAGAAGGCCCTAAAATGGTCCCAGGGGGCTCTAGAGGGTTCCTCGTGGTCCTAGAAGGGTCCTAGAAAGCCCTAGAAGGGTCCCAGGGGACTCTGGAGGGTTCCTGGTGATTCTAAAAGGGTCCAAGAAAGGCCTAGAAGGGTCCCAGAGGGCTCTAGAGGGTACCCGTGGGTCCTAGGAGGGTCCTAGAAGGCCCTAAAAGGGTCCCAGGGGGCTCTAGAGGGTCCCTGGGGGTACTAGAAGAGTCCTAGAAGGCCCTAAGTGGGTCCTAGGGGGCTCTAGAGGGCTCCTGGTGGTCCTAGAAGGGTCCTAGAAGGCCCTAAAGGGGTCCCAGGGGGCTCTAGACGGACCCTGGCGGCCCTAGAATTGTCCTAGAAGGCCCTAAAGGGGTCCCAGGGGGCTCTAGAGGGTTCCTTGTGGTCCTAGAAGGGTCTTAGAAGGCCCTAAGGGGGTCCCAGCGGGCTCTAGAGGGTTCCTGGGGCTCCTAGAAGGGTTCTAGAAGGCTCAAAGGGTAACCAGGGGGCTCTAGAAGGTCCCTGGGGGCCCTAGAAGGGTACTAGAAGGCACTAAAGAGGACCCAGGGTGCTCTGGAGGGTTCCCCAGGGTCTTACCATGGCCCTAGAAAGCCCTAAGGGGGTCCCAGGGGGCTCTTGAGGGTTCCCTGTGTCCTAGAAGGGTCCTAGAAGGCCCTAAGTGTGTCCCAGGGGGCTCTAGAGGGTCCCTGGGGGCGCTAGAATTGTCCTAGAAGGCCCTAAGGAGGTCCCAGGGGGCTCTAGAGGGTTCCTTCTGGTCCTAGAAGGGTCCTACAAGGCTCTAAGTGGTACCACGAGGCTCTAGAGGGTTCCCCAGGGTCTTAAAATGAACCTAGAATGCCCTAAGTGGGTCCCAGGGGGCTCTAGATGGTTTCTTGTGGTCCTAGAAGAGTCCTAGAAGGCCTTAAGCAAGTCCCAGGGGGCTCTAGAGAGTTCCTCGCGGTCCTAGAAGGGTCCTAGAAGGCCCTAAGTGGGTCCCAGAGGGCTCTAGAGGGTTCCTGGTGACCCTAGAACGGTCCTAGAAGGACCTAAGGAGGTCCCAGGGGGCTCTAGAGGGTTTCTCGTGGTCCTAGAAGGGTCCTAGTAGGCCCTAAGGAGTCCCAGGGGGCTCTAGAGTGTCCCTGGGGGCACTAGAAGGGTCCTAGAAGGCGCAAAGAGGGTCCCAGAGGGCTATAGAGGGCTCCTGGTGGTCCTAGAAGGGTCTTAGAAAGCCCTAAGGGGGTCCCAGGGGGGTCTAGAGGGTCCCTGGGGGCCCTAGAAGGGTCCTAGAATGCCCTAAGGGGGTCCCAGGGGGCTCTAGAGGGTTCCTCGTGGTCCTAGAAGGGTCCTAGAAGGCCCTAAGTGGGTCCCAGAGGGCTCTAGAGGGTTCCTGGTGATCCTAGAAGGGCCCTAGTAGGCCCTAAAGACTCCCAGGGAGCTCTAGAGGGTCTCTGGGGGCACTAGAAGTGTCCTAGAATGTGCAAAAAGGTGTCCCAGAGGGCTATAGAGGGCTCCTGGTGGTCCTAGAAGGGTCTTAGAAGGCCCTAAGTTGGTCCCAGGGGGCTCTAGAGGGTCCCTGGGGGCCCTAGAAGGGTCCTAGAATGCCCTAAGGGGGTCCCAGGGGGCTCTAGAGGGTTCCTCGTGGTCCTAGAAATGTCCTCGAAGGTTCTAAGGCATCCCAGGGGGCTCTAGACGGTCTCTGGGGACCCTAGAAGAGTCCTAGAATGCCCTAAAGGGGTCCCAGAGAGATATAGATGGTTTCTCGTTGTCCTAGAAGGGTCCTAGAAGGCCCTAAAATGGTCCCAGGGGGCTCTAGAGGGTTCCTCGTGGTCCTAGAAGGGTCCTCGAAAGCCCTAGAAGGGTCCCAGGGGACTCTGGAGGGTTCCTGGTGATTCTAAAAGGGTCCAAGAAAGCCCTAGTAGGGTCCCAGAGGGCTCTAGAGGGTTCCTGGTGACCCTAGAACCGTCCTAGAAGGACCTAAGAAGGTCCCAGGGGGCTCTAGAGGATTTCTCGTGGTACTAGAAGGGTCCTAGTAGGCCCTAAGGAGTCCCAGGGGGCTCTAGAGTGTCCCTGGGGGCACTAGAAGGGTCCTAGAAGGTGCAAAGAGGGTCCCAGAGGGCTATAGAGGGCTCCTGGTGGTCCTAGAAGGGTCTTAGAAAGCCCTAAGGGGGTCCCAGGGGGCTCTAGAGGGTCCCTGGGGGCCCTAGAAGGGTCCTAGAATGCCCTAAGGGGGTCCCAGGGGGCTCTAGAGGGTTCCTCGTGGTCCTAGAAGGGTCCTAGAAGGCCCTAAGTGGGTCCCAGAGGGCTCTAGAGGGTTCCTGGTGATCCTAGAAGGGCCCTAGTAGGCCCTAAAGACTCCCAGGGAGCTCTAGAGGGTCTCTGGAGGCACAAGAAGTGTCCTAGAATGTGCAAAAAGGTGTCCCAGAGGGCTATAGAGGGCTCCTGGTGGTCCTAGAAGGGTCCTAGACGGCCCTAAGTGGGTCCCAGGGGGTTCTAGAAGGTTCCTCGTGGTCATAGAAGGGTCCTAGAGTGCTCTAAGGCGTCCCAGGGGGCTCTAGATGGTTCCCCGGAGACTTAAAATGGTCCTAGAAGGCCCTAAGTGGGTCCCAGGGGGCTCTAGAGGGTTTCTAGTGGTCCTTGAAGGGTCCTAAAAGGCCCTAAGGGGACCCAGGGGGCTCTAGAAGGTCCCTGGGGGCCCTAGAAGTGTACTAGAAGGCCTTAAATAGGACCCAGGGTGCTCTAGAGGGTTCCCCGGGGTTTTACCATGGAACTAGAAGGCCCTAAGGGGGTCCCAGAGGGCTCTAGAGGGTTCCTCGTGGACCTAGAAGGGTTCTAGTAGGACTTAAGCAGTTCCAGGGGGGTCTAGAGGGTCACTGGGGGCGCTAGAAGAGCCCTAGAAGGCCCTAAGGTGTCCCAGGGGGCTCTAGATGGTTCCTTGTGGTCCTAGAATGGTCCTAGAAGGCCCTAAGTGGGTCCCAGGGGGTTCTAGAGGGATCCTCGTGGTCCTAGAAGTGTCCTAGAAGGCTCTAAGTGGTCCCACGAGGCTCTTGAGGGTTCCCCAGGGTCTTACAATGATCCTAGAAGGCCCTAAGGGAGTCCCAGGGGGCTCTAGAGTGTTTCTCCTGGTCCTAGAAGGGTTCTAGAAGGCCCTAAGTGGGTCCCAGAGGGCTCTAGAGGGTTCCTGGTGATCCTAGAAGGGCCCTAGTAGGCCCTAAAGACTCCCAGGGAGCTCTAGAGGGTCTCTGGGGACACTAGAAGTGTCCTAGAAGGCCGTAAAGGGGTCCCAGGGGGCTCTAGACGGAGCCTGGTGGCCCTAGAAGGGTCTTAGAAGGCCCTAAGTGGGTCCCAGGGGGCTCTAGAGGGTCCCTGGGGGCCCTAGAAGGGTCCTAGAATGCCCTAAGGGGGTCCCAGCGTTCTCTAGAGGGTTCCTGGGGCTCCTAGAAGGGTTCTAGAAGGCTCAAAGTGTAACCAGGGTGCTCTAGAAGGTCCCTGGGGGCCCTAGAAGGGTACTAGAAGGCACTAAAGAGGACCCAGGGTGCTCTGGAGGGTTCCCCAGGGTCTTACCATGGCCCTAGAAAGCCCTAAGGGGGTCCCAGGGGGCTCTTGAGGGTTCCCTGTGTCCTAGAAGGGTCCTAGAAGGCACTAAGTGTGTCCCAGGGGGCTCTAGAGGGTCCCTGGGGGCGCTAGAATTGTCCTAGAAGGCCCTAAGGGGGTCCCAGGGGGCTCTAGAGGGTTCCTTCTGGTCCTAGAAGGGTCCTACAAGGCTCTAAGTGGTACCACGAGGCTCTAGAGGGTTCCCCAGGGTCTTAAAATGAATCTAGAATGCCCTAAGTGGGCCCCAGGGGGCTCTAGATGGTTTCTCGTGGTCCTAGAAGAGTCCTAGAAGGCCTTAAGCAAGTCCCAGGGGGCTCTAGAGAGTTCCTCGTGGTCCTAGAAGGGTCCTAGAAGGCCCTAAGTGGGTCCCAGAGGGCTCTAGAGGGTTCCTGGTGACCCTAGAACGGTCCTAGAAGGACCTAAGTAGGTCCCAGGGGGCTCTAGAGGGTTTCTCGTGGTCCTAGAAGGGTCCTAGTAGGCCCTAAGGAGTCCCAGGGGGCTCTAGAGTGTCCCTGGGGGCACTAGAAGGGTCCTAGAAGGCGCAAAGAGGGTCCCAGAGGGCTATAGAGGGCTCCTGGTGGTCCTAGAAGGGACTTAGAAAGCCCTAAGGGGGTCCCAGGGGGCTCTAGAGGGTCCCTGGGGGCCCTAGAAGGGTCCTAGAATGCCCTAAGGGGGTCCCAGGGGGCTCTAGAGGGTTCCTCGTGGCCCTAGAAGGGTTCTAGAAGGACATAAGCAGTTCCAGGGGGGTCTAGAGGGTCACTGGGGGTGCTAGAAGAGCCCTAGAAGGCCCTAAGGTGTCCCAGGAGGCTCTGGACGGTTCCTTGTGGTCCTAGAATGGTCCTAGAAGGCCCTAAGTGGGTCCCAGGGGGTTCTAGAGGGATCCTCGTGGTCCTAGAAGGGTCCTAGAAGGCTCTAAGGGGTCCCACGAGGCTCTTTAGGGTTCCCCAGGGTCTTACAATGATCCTAGAAGGCCCTAAGTGAGTCCCAGGGGGCTCTAGAGTGTTTCTCCTGGTCCTAGAAGGGTTCTAGAAGGCCCTAAGTGGGTCCCAGAGGGCTCTAGAGGGTTCCTGGTGATCCTAGAAGGGTCCTAGTAGGCTCTAAAGACTCCCAGGGAGCTCTAGAGGGTCTCTGGGGGCACTAGAAGTGTCCTAGAATGTGCAAAAAGGTGTCCCAGAGGGCTATAGAGGGCTCCTGGTGGTCCTAGAAGGGTCTTAGAAGGCCCTAAGTGGGTCCCAGGGGGCTCTAGAGGGTCCCTGGGGGCCCTAGAAGGGTCCTAGAATGCCCTAAGGGGGTCCCAGGGGGCTCTAGAGGGTTCCTCGTGGTCCTAGAAGGGTCCTCGAAGGCTCTAAGGCATCCCAGGGGGCTCTAGACGGTCTCTGGGGACCCTAGAAGAGTCCTAGAACGCCCTAAAGGGGTCCCAGAGAGCTATAGATGGTTTCTCGTGGTCCTAGAAGGGTCCTAGAAGGCCCTAAAATGGTCCCAGGGGGCTCTAGAGGGTTCCTCGTGGTCCTAGAAGGGTCCTAGAAAGCCCTAGAAGGGTCCCAGGGGACTCTGGAGGGTTCCTGGTGATTCTAAAAGGGTCCAAGAAAGCCCTAGAAGGGTCCCAGAGGGCTCTAGAGGGTACCCATGGGTGCTAGGAGGGTCCTAGAAGGCCCTAAAAGGGTCCCAGGGGGCTCTAGAGGGTCCCTGGGGGTACTAGAAGAGTCCTAGAAGGCCCTAAGTGGGTCCTAGGGGGCTCTAGAGGGCTCCTGGTGGTCCTAGAAGGGTCCTAGAAGGCCCTAAAGGGGTCCCAGGGGGCTCTAGACGGACCCTGGAGGCCCTAGAATTGTCCTAGAAGGCCCTAAAGGGGTCCCAGGGGGCTCTAGAGGGTTCCTTGTGGTCCTAGAAGGGTCCTAGAAGGCCCTAAGGGGGTCCCAGCGGGCTCTAGAGGGTTCCTGGGGCTCCTAGAAGGGTTCTAGAAGGCTCAAAGGGTAACCAGGGGGCTCTAGAAGGTCCCTGGGGGCCCTAGAAGGGTACTAGAAGGCACTAAAGAGGACCCAGGGTGCTCTGGAGGGTTCCCCAGGGTCTTACCATGGCCCTAGAAAGCCCTAAGTGGGTCCCAGGGGGCTCTTGAGGGTTCCCTGTGTCCTAGAAGGGTCCTAGAAGGCCCTAAGTGTGTCCCAGGGGGCTCTAGAGGGTCCCTGGGGGCGCTAGAATTGTCCTAGAAGGCCCTAAGGGGGTCCCAGAGGGCTCTAGAGGGTTCCTCGTGGCCCTAGAAGGGTTCTAGAAGGACTTAAGCAGTTCCAGGGGGGTCTAGAGGGTCACTGGGGGCGCTAGAAGAGCCCTAGAAGGCCCTAAGGTGTCCCAGGGTGCTCTAGACGGTTCCTTGTGGTCCTAGAATGGTCCTAGAAGGCCCTAAGTGGGTCCCAGGGGGTTCTAGAGGGATCCTCGTGGTCCTAGAAGGGTCCTAGAAGGCTCTAAGGGGTCCCACGAGGCTCTAGAGGGTTCCCCAGGGTCTTAAAATGATCCTAGAAGGCCCTAAGGGAGTCCCAGGGGGCTCTAGAGTGTTTCTCCTGGTCCTAGAAGGGTTCTAGAAGGCCTTAAGCAAGTCCCAGCGGGCTCTAGAGGGTTCCTCGTGGTCCTAGAAGGGTCCTAGAAGGCCCTAAGTGGGTCCCAGAGGGCTCTAGAGGGTTCCTGGTAATCCTAGAAGGGTCCTAGTAGGCTCTAAAGACTCCCAGGGAGCTCTAGAGGGTCTCTGGGGGCACTAGAAGTGTCCTAGAATGTGCACAAAGGTGTCCCAGAGGGCTATAGAGGGCTCCTGGTGGTCCTAGAAGGGTCTTAGAAGGCCCTAAGTGGGTCCCAGGGGGCTCTAGAGGGTCCCTGGGGGCCCTAGAAGGGTCCTAGAATGCCCTAAGGGGGTCCCAGGGGGCTCTAGAGGGTTCCTCGTGGTCCTAGAAGGGTCCTCGAAGGCTCTAAGGCATCCCAGGGGGCTCTAGACGGTCTCTGGGGACCCTAGAAGAGTCCTAGAACGCCCTAAAGGGGTCCCAGAGAGCTATAGATGGTTTCTCGTGGTCCTAGAAGGGTCCTAGAAGGCCCTAAAATGGTCCCAGGGGGCTCTAGAGGGTTCCTCGTGGTCCTAGAAGGGTCCTAGAAAGCCCTAGAAGGGTCCCAGGGGACTCTGGAGGGTTCCTGGTGATTCTAAAAGGGTCCAAGAAAGCCCTAGAAGGGTCCCAGAGGGCTCTAGAGGGTACCCATGGGTCCTAGGAGGGTCCTAGAAGGCCCTAAAAGGGTCCCAGGGGGCTCTAGAGGGTCCCTGGGGGTACTAGAAGAGTCCTAGAAGGCCCTAAGTGGGTCCTAGGGGGCTCTAGAGGGTCCCTGGGGGCCCTAGAATTGTCCTAGAAGGCCCTAAAAGGGTCCCAGGGGGTTCTAGAGGGTTCCTTGTGGTCCTAGAAGGGTCCTAGAAGGCCCTAAGTGGGTCCCAGCGGGCTCTAGAGGGTTCCTGGGGCTCCTAGAAGGGTTCTAGAAGGCTCAAAGGGTAACCAGGGGGCTCTAGAAGGTCCCTGGGGGCCCTAGAAGTGTACTAGAAGGCACTAAAGAGGACCCAGGGTGCTCTGGAGGGTTCCCCAGGGTCTTACCATGGCCCTAGAAAGCCCTAAGGGGGTCCCAGGGGGCTCTAGAGGGTCCCTGGGGGCGCTAGAATTGTCCTAGAAGGCCCTAAGTGTGTCCCAGGGGGCTCTAGAGGGTTCCTTCTGGTCCTAGAAGGGTCCTACAAGGCTCTAAGTGGTACCACGAGGCTCTAGAGGGTTCCCCAGGGTCTTAAAATGAACCTAGAATGCCCTAAATGGGTCCCAGGGGGCTCTAGATGGTTTCTCGTGGTCCTAGAAGAGTCCTAGAAGGCCTTAAGCAAGTCCCAGGGGGCTCTAGAGAGTTCCTCGTGGTCCTAGAAGGGTCCTAGAAG
>NW_027207069.1:50000-57000 GCF_032191515.1 Phaenicophaeus curvirostris
GTTAGGGTTAGGGTTAGGGTTAGGGTTAGGGTTAGGGTTAGGGTTAGGGTTAGGGTTAGGGTTAGGGTTAGGGTTAGGGTTAGGGTTAGGGTTAGGGTTAGGGTTAGGGTTAGGGTTAGGGTTAGGGTTAGGGTTAGGGTTAGGGTTAGGGTTAGGGTTAGGGTTAGGGTTAGGGTTAGGGTTAGGGTTAGGGTTAGGGTTAGGGTTAGGGTTAGGGTTAGGGTTAGGGTTAGGGTTAGGGTTAGGGTTAGGGTTAGGGTTAGGGTTAGGGTTAGGGTTAGGGTTAGGGTTAGGGTTAGGGTTAGGGTTAGGGTTAGGGTTAGGGTTAGGGTTAGGGTTAGGGTTAGGGTTAGGGTTAGGGTTAGGGTTAGGGTTAGGGTTAGGGTTAGGGTTAGGGTTAGGGTTAGGGTTAGGGTTAGGGTTAGGGTTAGGGTTAGGGTTAGGGTTAGGGTTAGGGTTAGGGTTAGGGTTAGGGTTAGGGTTAGGGTTAGGGTTAGGGTTAGGGTTAGGGTTAGGGTTAGGGTTAGGGTTAGGGTTAGGGTTAGGGTTAGGGTTAGGGTTAGGGTTAGGGTTAGGGTTAGGGTTAGGGTTAGGGTTAGGGTTAGGGTTAGGGTTAGGGTTAGGGTTAGGGTTAGGGTTAGGGTTAGGGTTAGGGTTAGGGTTAGGGTTAGGGTTAGGGTTAGGGTTAGGGTTAGGGTTAGGGTTAGGGTTAGGGTTAGGGTTAGGGTTAGGGTTAGGGTTAGGGTTAGGGTTAGGGTTAGGGTTAGGGTTAGGGTTAGGGTTAGGGTTAGGGTTAGGGTTAGGGTTAGGGTTAGGGTTAGGGTTAGGGTTAGGGTTAGGGTTAGGGTTAGGGTTAGGGTTAGGGTTAGGGTTAGGGTTAGGGTTAGGGTTAGGGTTAGGGTTAGGGTTAGGGTTAGGGTTAGGGTTAGGGTTAGGGTTAGGGTTAGGGTTAGGGTTAGGGTTAGGGTTAGGGTTAGGGTTAGGGTTAGGGTTAGGGTTAGGGTTAGGGTTAGGGTTAGGGTTAGGGTTAGGGTTAGGGTTAGGGTTAGGGTTAGGGTTAGGGTTAGGGTTAGGGTTAGGGTTAGGGTTAGGGTTAGGGTTAGGGTTAGGGTTAGGGTTAGGGTTAGGGTTAGGGTTAGGGTTAGGGTTAGGGTTAGGGTTAGGGTTAGGGTTAGGGTTAGGGTTAGGGTTAGGGTTAGGGTTAGGGTTAGGGTTAGGGTTAGGGTTAGGGTTAGGGTTAGGGTTAGGGTTAGGGTTAGGGTTAGGGTTAGGGTTAGGGTTAGGGTTAGGGTTAGGGTTAGGGTTAGGGTTAGGGTTAGGGTTAGGGTTAGGGTTAGGGTTAGGGTTAGGGTTAGGGTTAGGGTTAGGGTTAGGGTTAGGGTTAGGGTTAGGGTTAGGGTTAGGGTTAGGGTTAGGGTTAGGGTTAGGGTTAGGGTTAGGGTTAGGGTTAGGGTTAGGGTTAGGGTTAGGGTTAGGGTTAGGGTTAGGGTTAGGGTTAGGGTTAGGGTTAGGGTTAGGGTTAGGGTTAGGGTTAGGGTCTTAGGGTTAGGGTTAGGGTTAGGGTTAGGGTTAGGGTTAGGGTTAGGGTTAGGGTTAGGGTTAGGGTTAGGGTTAGGGTTAGGGTTAGGGTTAGGGTTAGGGTTAGGGTTAGGGTTAGGGTTAGGGTTAGGGTTAGGGTTAGGGTTAGGGTTAGGGTTAGGGTTAGGGTTAGGGTTAGGGTTAGGGTTAGGGTTAGGGTTAGGGTTAGGGTTAGGGTTAGGGTTAGGGTTAGGGTTAGGGTTAGGGTTAGGGTTAGGGTTAGGGTTAGGGTTAGGGTTAGGGTTAGGGTTAGGGTTAGGGTTAGGGTTAGGGTTAGGGTTAGGGTTAGGGTTAGGGTTAGGGTTAGGGTTAGGGTTAGGGTTAGGGTTAGGGTTAGGGTTAGGGTTAGGGTTAGGGTTAGGGTTAGGGTTAGGGTTAGGGTTAGGGTTAGGGTTAGGGTTAGGGTTAGGGTTAGGGTTAG
Organism: Phaenicophaeus curvirostris; assembly: GCF_032191515.1. Taxonomy (NCBI): domain Eukaryota; kingdom Metazoa; phylum Chordata; class Aves; order Cuculiformes; family Cuculidae; genus Phaenicophaeus; species Phaenicophaeus curvirostris. Next base: position 52,000 of record NW_027207069.1, read on the forward strand.
GGTTAGGGTTAGGGTTAGGGTTAGGGTTAGGGTTAGGGTTAGGGTTAGGGTTAGGGTTAGGGTTAGGGTTAGGGTTAGGGTTAGGGTTAGGGTTAGGGTTAGGGTTAGGGTTAGGGTTAGGGTTAGGGTTAGGGTTAGGGTTAGGGTTAGGGTTAGGGTTAGGGTTAGGGTTAGGGTTAGGGTTAGGGTTAGGGTTAGGGTTAGGGTTAGGGTTAGGGTTAGGGTTAGGGTTAGGGTTAGGGTTAGGGTTAGGGTTAGGGTTAGGGTTAGGGTTAGGGTTAGGGTTAGGGTTAGGGTTAGGGTTAGGGTTAGGGTTAGGGTTAGGGTTAGGGTTAGGGTTAGGGTTAGGGTTAGGGTTAGGGTTAGGGTTAGGGTTAGGGTTAGGGTTAGGGTTAGGGTTAGGGTTAGGGTTAGGGTTAGGGTTAGGGTTAGGGTTAGGGTTAGGGTTAGGGTTAGGGTTAGGGTTAGGGTTAGGGTTAGGGTTAGGGTTAGGGTTAGGGTTAGGGTTAGGGTTAGGGTTAGGGTTAGGGTTAGGGTTAGGGTTAGGGTTAGGGTTAGGGTTAGGGTTAGGGTTAGGGTTAGGGTTAGGGTTAGGGTTAGGGTTAGGGTTAGGGTTAGGGTTAGGGTTAGGGTTAGGGTTAGGGTTAGGGTTAGGGTTAGGGTTAGGGTTAGGGTTAGGGTTAGGGTTAGGGTTAGGGTTAGGGTTAGGGTTAGGGTTAGGGTTAGGGTTAGGGTTAGGGTTAGGGTTAGGGTTAGGGTTAGGGTTAGGGTTAGGGTTAGGGTTAGGGTTAGGGTTAGGGTTAGGGTTAGGGTTAGGGTTAGGGTTAGGGTTAGGGTTAGGGTTAGGGTTAGGGTTAGGGTTAGGGTTAGGGTTAGGGTTAGGGTTAGGGTTAGGGTTAGGGTTAGGGTTAGGGTTAGGGTTAGGGTTAGGGTTAGGGTTAGGGTTAGGGTTAGGGTTAGGGTTAGGGTTAGGGTTAGGGTTAGGGTTAGGGTTAGGGTTAGGGTTAGGGTTAGGGTTAGGGTTAGGGTTAGGGTTAGGGTTAGGGTTAGGGTTAGGGTTAGGGTTAGGGTTAGGGTTAGGGTTAGGGTTAGGGTTAGGGTTAGGGTTAGGGTTAGGGTTAGGGTTAGGGTTAGGGTTAGGGTTAGGGTTAGGGTTAGGGTTAGGGTTAGGGTTAGGGTTAGGGTTAGGGTTAGGGTTAGGGTTAGGGTTAGGGTTAGGGTTAGGGTTAGGGTTAGGGTTAGGGTTAGGGTTAGGGTTAGGGTTAGGGTTAGGGTTAGGGTTAGGGTTAGGGTTAGGGTTAGGGTTAGGGTTAGGGTTAGGGTTAGGGTTAGGGTTAGGGTTAGGGTTAGGGTTAGGGTTAGGGTTAGGGTTAGGGTTAGGGTTAGGGTTAGGGTTAGGGTTAGGGTTAGGGTTAGGGTTAGGGTTAGGGTTAGGGTTAGGGTTAGGGTTAGGGTTAGGGTTAGGGTTAGGGTTAGGGTTAGGGTTAGGGTTAGGGTTAGGGTTAGGGTTAGGGTTAGGGTTAGGGTTAGGGTTAGGGTTAGGGTTAGGGTTAGGGTTAGGGTTAGGGTTAGGGTTAGGGTTAGGGTTAGGGTTAGGGTTAGGGTTAGGGTTAGGGTTAGGGTTAGGGTTAGGGTTAGGGTTAGGGTTAGGGTTAGGGTTAGGGTTAGGGTTAGGGTTAGGGTTAGGGTTAGGGTTAGGGTTAGGGTTAGGGTTAGGGTTAGGGTTAGGGTTAGGGTTAGGGTTAGGGTTAGGGTTAGGGTTAGGGTTAGGGTTAGGGTTAGGGTTAGGGTTAGGGTTAGGGTTAGGGTTAGGGTTAGGGTTAGGGTTAGGGTTAGGGTTAGGGTTAGGGTTAGGGTTAGGGTTAGGGTTAGGGTTAGGGTTAGGGTTAGGGTTAGGGTTAGGGTTAGGGTTAGGGTTAGGGTTAGGGTTAGGGTTAGGGTTAGGGTTAGGGTTAGGGTTAGGGTTAGGGTTAGGGTTAGGGTTAGGGTTAGGGTTAGGGTTAGGGTTAGGGTTAGGGTTAGGGTTAGGGTTAGGGTTAGGGTTAGGGTTAGGGTTAGGGTTAGGGTTAGGGTTAGGGTTAGGGTTAGGGTTAGGGTTAGGGTTAGGGTTAGGGTTAGGGTTAGGGTTAGGGTTAGGGTTAGGGTTAGGGTTAGGGTTAGGGTTAGGGTTAGGGTTAGGGTTAGGGTTAGGGTTAGGGTTAGGGTTAGGGTTAGGGTTAGGGTTAGGGTTAGGGTTAGGGTTAGGGTTAGGGTTAGGGTTAGGGTTAGGGTTAGGGTTAGGGTTAGGGTTAGGGTTAGGGTTAGGGTTAGGGTTAGGGTTAGGGTTAGGGTTAGGGTTAGGGTTAGGGTTAGGGTTAGGGTTAGGGTTAGGGTTAGGGTTAGGGTTAGGGTTAGGGTTAGGGTTAGGGTTAGGGTTAGGGTTAGGGTTAGGGTTAGGGTTAGGGTTAGGGTTAGGGTTAGGGTTAGGGTTAGGGTTAGGGTTAGGGTTAGGGTTAGGGTTAGGGTTAGGGTTAGGGTTAGGGTTAGGGTTAGGGTTAGGGTTAGGGTTAGGGTTAGGGTTAGGGTTAGGGTTAGGGTTAGGGTTAGGGTTAGGGTTAGGGTTAGGGTTAGGGTTAGGGTTAGGGTTAGGGTTAGGGTTAGGGTTAGGGTTAGGGTTAGGGTTAGGGTTAGGGTTAGGGTTAGGGTTAGGGTTAGGGTTAGGGTTAGGGTTAGGGTTAGGGTTAGGGTTAGGGTTAGGGTTAGGGTTAGGGTTAGGGTTAGGGTTAGGGTTAGGGTTAGGGTTAGGGTTAGGGTTAGGGTTAGGGTTAGGGTTAGGGTTAGGGTTAGGGTTAGGGTTAGGGTTAGGGTTAGGGTTAGGGTTAGGGTTAGGGTTAGGGTTAGGGTTAGGGTTAGGGTTAGGGTTAGGGTTAGGGTTAGGGTTAGGGTTAGGGTTAGGGTTAGGGTTAGGGTTAGGGTTAGGGTTAGGGTTAGGGTTAGGGTTAGGGTTAGGGTTAGGGTTAGGGTTAGGGTTAGGGTTAGGGTTAGGGTTAGGGTTAGGGTTAGGGTTAGGGTTAGGGTTAGGGTTAGGGTTAGGGTTAGGGTTAGGGTTAGGGTTAGGGTTAGGGTTAGGGTTAGGGTTAGGGTTAGGGTTAGGGTTAGGGTTAGGGTTAGGGTTAGGGTTAGGGTTAGGGTTAGGGTTAGGGTTAGGGTTAGGGTTAGGGTTAGGGTTAGGGTTAGGGTTAGGGTTAGGGTTAGGGTTAGGGTTAGGGTTAGGGTTAGGGTTAGGGTTAGGGTTAGGGTTAGGGTTAGGGTTAGGGTTAGGGTTAGGGTTAGGGTTAGGGTTAGGGTTAGGGTTAGGGTTAGGGTTAGGGTTAGGGTTAGGGTTAGGGTTAGGGTTAGGGTTAGGGTTAGGGTTAGGGTTAGGGTTAGGGTTAGGGTTAGGGTTAGGGTTAGGGTTAGGGTTAGGGTTAGGGTTAGGGTTAGGGTTAGGGTTAGGGTTAGGGTTAGGGTTAGGGTTAGGGTTAGGGTTAGGGTTAGGGTTAGGGTTAGGGTTAGGGTTAGGGTTAGGGTTAGGGTTAGGGTTAGGGTTAGGGTTAGGGTTAGGGTTAGGGTTAGGGTTAGGGTTAGGGTTAGGGTTAGGGTTAGGGTTAGGGTTAGGGTTAGGGTTAGGGTTAGGGTTAGGGTTAGGGTTAGGGTTAGGGTTAGGGTTAGGGTTAGGGTTAGGGTTAGGGTTAGGGTTAGGGTTAGGGTTAGGGTTAGGGTTAGGGTTAGGGTTAGGGTTAGGGTTAGGGTTAGGGTTAGGGTTAGGGTTAGGGTTAGGGTTAGGGTTAGGGTTAGGGTTAGGGTTAGGGTTAGGGTTAGGGTTAGGGTTAGGGTTAGGGTTAGGGTTAGGGTTAGGGTTAGGGTTAGGGTTAGGGTTAGGGTTAGGGTTAGGGTTAGGGTTAGGGTTAGGGTTAGGGTTAGGGTTAGGGTTAGGGTTAGGGTTAGGGTTAGGGTTAGGGTTAGGGTTAGGGTTAGGGTTAGGGTTAGGGTTAGGGTTAGGGTTAGGGTTAGGGTTAGGGTTAGGGTTAGGGTTAGGGTTAGGGTTAGGGTTAGGGTTAGGGTTAGGGTTAGGGTTAGGGTTAGGGTTAGGGTTAGGGTTAGGGTTAGGGTTAGGGTTAGGGTTAGGGTTAGGGTTAGGGTTAGGGTTAGGGTTAGGGTTAGGGTTAGGGTTAGGGTTAGGGTTAGGGTTAGGGTTAGGGTTAGGGTTAGGGTTAGGGTTAGGGTTAGGGTTAGGGTTAGGGTTAGGGTTAGGGTTAGGGTTAGGGTTAGGGTTAGGGTTAGGGTTAGGGTTAGGGTTAGGGTTAGGGTTAGGGTTAGGGTTAGGGTTAGGGTTAGGGTTAGGGTTAGGGTTAGGGTTAGGGTTAGGGTTAGGGTTAGGGTTAGGGTTAGGGTTAGGGTTAGGGTTAGGGTTAGGGTTAGGGTTAGGGTTAGGGTTAGGGTTAGGGTTAGGGTTAGGGTTAGGGTTAGGGTTAGGGTTAGGGTTAGGGTTAGGGTTAGGGTTAGGGTTAGGGTTAGGGTTAGGGTTAGGGTTAGGGTTAGGGTTAGGGTTAGGGTTAGGGTTAGGGTTAGGGTTAGGGTTAGGGTTAGGGTTAGGGTTAGGGTTAGGGTTAGGGTTAGGGTTAGGGTTAGGGTTAGGGTTAGGGTTAGGGTTAGGGTTAGGGTTAGGGTTAGGGTTAGGGTTAGGGTTAGGGTTAGGGTTAGGGTTAGGGTTAGGGTTAGGGTTAGGGTTAGGGTTAGGGTTAGGGTTAGGGTTAGGGTTAGGGTTAGGGTTAGGGTTAGGGTTAGGGTTAGGGTTAGGGTTAGGGTTAGGGTTAGGGTTAGGGTTAGGGTTAGGGTTAGGGTTAGGGTTAGGGTTAGGGTTAGGGTTAGGGTTAGGGTTAGGGTTAGGGTTAGGGTTAGGGTTAGGGTTAGGGTTAGGGTTAGGGTTAGGGTTAGGGTTAGGGTTAGGGTTAGGGTTAGGGTTAGGGTTAGGGTTAGGGT